>NC_034190.2:71231522-71304022 GCF_002021735.2 Oncorhynchus kisutch | reverse complement strand
GTAATGCAAAAATTGTAATAAACTATATTGACTTCATTAGAAAATGCTTCACCTTTTTCTCAACCTCTACAGGTAGGAGTTACAGGTTGGAAAGGTGTGTTTGTGTGTGTCACGGTTCCGTTAGGAAAATGTGGCATGGGCAACTTTTAAATTTACCGGACATTTGAGAAATCTGACGGACCCATATGCATTAGGTGAGCAACCTGATTAGTGCATCCACCAACTGGGATCAGAAATACAGAAATCACATTTAGATGATGGTAATTCATTTTAACAGAACATGCAAGTCGAGGATGCAATGATGTGCTGTCCTTCTTACTGAATTCTGATGCTGACTTTGAAGATGTTATAATAACTGTCCACATTTACTTTTCCTCAGCCAACAAGACAAGTACCAAACAGCAAAATGACTAGCGTATATCAATCTACTAACTCCCATAGTAGAAAAGAGTTGAAATGCATACAACCAGTAGGCCTAGGCTACATAAAGCAGCGTTAAAAAGAAATGAGTCTGATGCGAAAGATCAGAACTTTTATCTTAAAATGTTGATAAACACAGATTTCTTCACATTATACAGTAAGTGCTGCAATGCGCACAAGGCAGTAGGCTACGCAAACATCTTTGTTCCATTATGCAATTAGTGGGAAAACACTGTTGTCAAAAGAGCACTGCACATGCCACCGGTTTCATGTGACAGAAATGAAAATATCTGTTAGAAATGTTGAAAGAGAGGAGATCTAATAGGCTATTTTGAAGCAAGGTAAGACATGCCTCATAATATGTATTAAAACGTTCAGGGTTCAAACAATGAAGTATATTTTTTTATAAATGTATAGCGTACTGCCTCCAACTGATTGAAAAGTGGTGTGTGGCGTGTTGATGAAGCCTGCTTTCTGCTGTCATTATGAGATGCTACAACAGCAGCAGTTCTCGCGCAGACTGACAGATTTCCTCTCAAAGGAAAACCTGATTTGTATATGTATCTGTGATTAATAAGATACATAATGAATATACTGTAGCCTACACACGCGTCAATTTAATTCCACAAAATTATGCAAATTAACCTATAGACCGATAAGCATAACCAGTGAAATCTATTTTAAACGACTGGTATTTCCATCAATGAATAGGCAAAAAATTGACTGGTGCCAATTTTATTTATTGGCTTTTCAACAAAAAGAAATTGGCCAAAAGCCAGCTATTACCGGCTAACAGAAACCCAGGTGTGTGTGTGTGTGTGAATATACTACAGGGAGAAGTTGTGGGAAGGAAACTTGAACCATTGTTTGATGTGGATGGAATGTGGATCTTGTGTGCGGTTGAGTGCTTCGCTAGATCAGAATCGTGGCCATTGCACCATGCTGGCTAGTGGCTATCATCGCAATTATATCGTTTAGACATTTACCAGACACCATGTCCAATGTGTCCTTTGGAGACTGTTCCTGGTTATTGATGTGTTGAGGCTTACTGAATTATTTCAGACCTATGTTTTTTTCTGTTCACGATAAGATTATGGGCAAACACATCCAAGGAAAACAATCAACCCCAAACTAAAATTATGTTTTGGTATATTTGTTTCTATTGTGTGCCCAGATGTTGGGCACAATTTGGTATATACTCAGGAATGGTTCACCCAGTACGCAGTACCTGGCACAGCAGGCAAGCTAGAACTGGATGTGGTTCTACTCATGGTTTTGGAAACAGCGAGGGAATTTCTGTGGTTTACAGACTAAAGTGGCTACATGTTCTTTTCCCTCCACCCTAACCATCTGTTGATGATTCCTGGGGCTAGGCTGGGTAGTGTGACCCAAACACACACTGCCTGCCTATAGGTTACATCTACACAGCTTTCAGAAGTTTGTCACGCGTTACGACTCTCAGGGCTTCATTATTTTATAGTTCAGTGTCAAGACTTGAGTAGATGTTTTCGGTTAATATAGCATGGCTCCATGTCACAACAGGCTAAAATACTACAAACAGTTATGCTTTTTTAAATTCAGTTGTACCTTGACAGGTTAGTAATGATGATCTTTTGATTGCAGTCCCGCTAGATGTTCATTGAAAGCACATTGCCGGTGGGCCTGCTTGCGTTTCTCAGTAGAAGTAAACCCAGTTGATGATAGTTAAAGTCCTGGAGATTAGTGACCACAAGGAATGACCTCACAACCACCACACCACTAAGAACCATGGGCCAACAGCTGAAACTCATTCTAACACATGATTTTGATTAATCATTAACAGCTATGATATGATTGCTGTGACTACAGTTTGGAGTCTTGCATCTTGGATTTCTTTGTTTGTATTTTAGAGAATAGAGTTGTTACCTGGATTTCTAGAAAGGCCTGTTTAATATATAATGTCTGAGTCTGACGTTTCAGTTCAATGTACTCTAGGCTGTAGGTCTATGTGGAAGTGTATGTTTCCAGTCAACTCTTGCGGATCTATTTTAAGCTTCCCCACAACCATCTAGGCCTTTAGAGGCCTCACAGTTTAGATTCACCCAGCTAGTAGCACCTCTTAACAAATTCAAGCAATTATTGCCTTTAAAGAGATAATTAAAGGTTCTTCCACTAACTGAGAGAGTTTGTGATTTATGTTGACTTGCTGGAGGGCCTCTGGAAGAGGCTGTTCCAGTTGTACCAGGGATCAGGAGGGCCCTGTCTTTCTCCAATCCCCACCAGACCTACTCCCGCTGAGCCTCTATTCTGGCCTTGTCGGCCCTTTTATGGCCCTGTCATTGGACACAAAGGGTGGAGGGGTGGAGACGTGAAGTCAAGGCCAGGGGCACACCAGGGTTGAGATTTGGCACAGAGGCGAGACTGCAGTCAGATTCCCTGGCACAGACACAAGCCCTGCCCGCTGTGGGCACATGTCTCGCTTCAGCTCTGTTATTTCACCAGACATGGAGGCAGGGGTTGAGGCTCCCTTATGCAGAACTAATGGAAAAGATTGCACCGAGGGGAGATTTACAGAGATAACAGAATAATGGGGGACAAAGCTGTTTTTTCATGCCAATTTTTTTTTAAGAGCAGACGAGACAGACAGCGAAGGGCAGGCTCAGAGTTTTCATAGTCGGATCAGCAAAGACCAGGGTGTGATGTCTCTGAAAACTGGTCAGCAGTGTTCTCTCTCTCCTTTCCTGCTGTCCCTCTTGGTCCAATCCCCACCCCTGGATTTAGCTGCAGGAATCATGTCAAGGGAGTGTTTGCTCATATATTTGGGTTGGGGGAAATTACAGGGAAAATATAAAAAAGTGGGACTTTTTTTTAAGAGTGTTGTGAAAGTCTAGGCTAAATGATTATATTCTACTGAGACGTTTTCCTTGAAGAAAGGCCACAAACTGACTCATGATGAGGGCTTGTCGAGATGATAATAATTAGTGACGGAGGAAAAAAATCGATACAGTTACATTTTGCGATTGATCTTTTGGGCGATATTGTATCGTTACTTGACTCCAAGTATTGATTTGATTTTTATTGTTTATTTTTTGCTACTCCAGGTAGAGTTGAGGGCAAAGGGGGTTCAGCTCAATATTAGGAATGTGTTCCTAATGTTTGGTATGTATAGTGAGTCATTTGTTTGGAACATCAAATCACTGTCAAATCATAGTATCGAATCACAATACATATACAGTACCAGTCAAAAGTTTGGACACACCCACTCATTCAAGGGTTTTTCTATATTTTTACTATTTTCTACATTGTAGAATAATAGTGAAGACATCAAAACTATGAAATAACACATATGGAATCATGTAGTAACCAAAAAAGTGTTAAGCAAATCAAAATATATTTTAGATTTTAGATTCTTCAAAATAGCCACTCTTTGCCTTGATGACAAATTTGCACACTCTTGGCATTCTCTCAACCAGCTTCATGAGGTAGTCACCTGGAATGCATTTCAATTAACAGGTGTGCCTTACTACTAAAGGACACTAATAATAATAAGATACTTGCTTGGGCCAAGAAACAAGAGCAATGGACATTAGACGAGTGGAAATCTGTCCTTTGGTCTGATGAGTCCAATATTTAGTCTTTGTGAGACGCAGAGTAGGTGAACGGATGATCTCTGCATGTGTGGTTCCAAACCGTGAAGCATGGAGGAGGAGGTGTGATGGTGTGGGGGTGCTTTGCTGGTGATACTGTCACTGATTTATTTAGAATTCAAGGCACACTTCACCAGCATGGCTACCACAGCATTCTGCAGAGATACACCATTCCATCTGGTTTGTGCTTAGTGGGACTATCATTTGTTTTTCAACAGAACAATGACCCAACACACCTACAGGCTGTGTAAGGGCTATTTGACCAAGAAGGAGAGTGATGGAGTACAGCATCAGATGACCTGGTCTCCACAATCCCCCGACCTTAACCCAATTGAGATGGTTTGGGATGAGTTGCAGCGCAGAGTAAAGGAAAAGCAGCCAACGAGTGCTCTGCATATGTGGGAACTCCTTCAAGACTGTTGGAAAAGCATTTCTCATGAAGTTGGTTGAGAGAATGCCAAGAGTTTGCAAAGCTGTCATCAAGGCAAAGGGTGGCTACTTTGAAGAATTTTTAACACTTTCTTTGGTTACTACATGATTCCATAGGTGTTATTTCATAGTTTTGATGTTTTGATGTATTCACTATTATTCCACGTAAATAAAAACCCTTGAATAAGTAGGTGTGTCCAAACTTTTGACTGGTACTGTAGAATCGTGAGAATCACAATACATATCATATCGGCACCTAAGTATTGTGATAATAGGTCACTAGCAATTCCCAGCCCTAATAATAATGCCTGTGAGTTTCAGAAGAACAGACAGTTTTGTCTGTCTGTAGTTAGTTTCACTGCTTTCTAGTCTGCCTGACTTGTCTGTCTGATTATCATCCAGAGCTCCGGAGATGTTCACACGGACACCCAGATCCCCCCCCCCCCCCCATTTCTGTAATTACGCCTTATTATAGTAGGAAATGGAGGCCTCCCATCTGCTCTCAATAAATGGACCAGGAAAGGCCTCCTGCTTTCTATTGTTGCATAAACCTCTGGCAAACAGATGTCTAGGTGGGGGCGAAGCATTTGGTGTTGGTGTCCGAAGTCTACAAAGTCTTTGAATGGTAAGGATAGGGGATGTGAAATGCATCTGTCAACTGGTTAAGATTAAGATCAATTTGTTGGTCATTTGCACATACGGTCCAACCGAAATTTGAATTGAGCTTTTAACCCAACTGCGCCGAAAGACACATACTGTACACTGAGTTTACAAAACATTAGGAACTCCTGCTCTTTTCATGACAGACTGACCAGGTGAATCCAGGTGAAAGATGTGATCCCATATTGATGTCACTTGTTGAATTCACTTCAATCAGTGTAGTTGAAGGGGAAGAGACAGCTTAAAGAAAGATTTTTAAGCCTTGAGACAATTGAGACATGGATTGTGTATGTGTGCCATTCAGAGGGTGAATGGGCAAGATAAAATATTTAAGTGCCTTTGAACGGTGTATGGTAGTAGGTGCCAGGCGCACTGGTTTGAGTGTGTCAAGAACTGCAACGCAGCTGGGTTTTTCATGCTCAACAGTTTCCCATGTGTGTCAAGAATGGTCCACCAACCAACTTGACACAATTGTGGGAAGCATTGGAGTCAGCATGGGCCAGCATCCCTGTGGAACGCTTTCGACACCTGTAGAGTCCATGCCCCAGCGATTTGAGGCTGTTCTGAGGGCAAAAGGGAGGTGCAACTCAGTATTAGGAAGGTGTTCCTAATGTTTTTTACACTCAGTGTACATACGCAGGTTTTTTTGGAGTGGTGCAAGGGGCATAGCAGCAGGAGATGGCATCTAGGATTTTTGATACCAGCAACCCTCCGCTTGGCAGCTGACTTCCCGCTAGATTCTTCCCGTCAGACCTGGGATTCTAACTGGAAACCCTCCGCTTGGCAGCTGACTTCCCACTAGATTCTTCCCCCTCCGCTTGGCAGCTGACTTCCCGCTAGATTCTTCCCCCTCCGCTTGGCAGCTGACTTCCCGCTAGATTCTTCCCCCTCCGCTTGGCAGCTGACTTCCCACTAGATTCTTCCCCCTCCGCTTGGCAGCTGACTTCCCGCTAGATTCTTCCCCCTCCGCTTGGCAGCTGACTTCCCGCTAGATTCTTCCCCCTCCGCTTGGCAGCTGACTTCCCGCTAGATTCTTCCCCCTCCGCTTGGCAGCTGACTTCCCGCTATATTCTTCCCCTCCGCTTGGCAGCTGACTTCCCACTAGATTCTTCCCCCTCCGCTTGGCAGCTGACTTCCCACTATATTCTTCCCCCTCCGCTTGGCAGCTGACTTCCCGCTAGATTCTTCCCCCTCCGCTTGGCAGCTGACTTCCCGATAGATTCTTCCCATCAGACCTGGGATTCTAACTGGAAACCCTCCGGTTGCTGGCTCGTCTCTCTTCTGCTAGGCTGGTCTGACTCTGTTAATGCTTGGCAAGGAGATTGCGGCCTGTTGGTCTGCTGTGTAATCCGCATAAATACCATAGCATTGTCAAATGTTACAAGTAAGGGTATATTAACTTGGACTTGGAGCTATCTAGTTTTTTCTACCCCTTCATGCTCCCTGTAAGACTTACTGTAAGTATCATTTCTGTCGTCTTTTAATGAGCTTCATGGCCAAATTATGATATAAAATTTGAAAATGTGCCAACAATGGAGGTTAAAGGTTAAGACATCATGGGATGTGGTTTCCTGTTAATTTTACCCAACTTTCTGGTCAACTGCTCTCGTTTATGTCCAGCTCCTAGATGGGCTAGCTAATCGTAATGAGCAGCACATTATACCAAGCACAGAAACAGACTTCATATGGGCTCACTCACTTAACAGCAGGTCTCTTGGCTAGAGTATAACATGTATGGCACATCTGTAGTGATGAACCCTGATGAAGTGTGTTTTGTGGCTCCAGTTTCTTAATGATGGGATTATTGCTCATTAGTTTCAGACACAATTATGCATAAATATTATGGGATGCTTCCGCTTCTGCCACCTTGAGTCAGTTCAAATCAATGTAATTCAAACTCTAGTCAGACTACTCCTGTTTCTGAATGGAAGGTGGAGGTTTTATATCCACATGAATTATACCTATATTATATCAGACTCATGTACTGCAGGCCACGTCATAAGTCATACACTTCTGCCATTTGTTTTCCCATCCATGATTGTTTGGTTATAGAGACACGGTTGTTTATGTCTTGTTGAAGATTTCATTTGGAGTGGGTTATTGTTCTATACTGTATTAATGCGTTGGTTTATTTTGGGAGGATCTCGGGAAGGAAGACGAGACGTTAAGTAGAGGGACATTTTTTATTTTAGTCAGGGGTTTTATCAGTCTGTTTCATAGTGTGGATCAAACAGGCGTGGTACCGTCTAGGGGAGTTCTTTCCTGAACCCGCATGCAGAACAATGGGATTGTTGTCAGAATAATAGAGGATAATAGAGATAGTTCTTTAACACAAACATGGGCGTCTGTGGTTTTAACATTGCCATTTAGCTGTCAGCATTATACTACAATAAGGACTGAAAGCACATTACACTTGAAATTCCACAAATGAACTTTTAGCAAGGCACACCTGTTAATTGAAATGCATTCCAGGTGACTACCTCATGAAGCTGGTTGAGAGAATGCCAAGAGTGTGCAAGCTGTCATCAAGGCAAAGGTTGGCTACTTTGAATAATCTAAAATCTATTTTCATTTGTTTCACACTTTTTTGGTTACTACATGATTCCATATGTGTTATTTCATAGTTTTGATGTCTTCACTGTTATTCTACAATATAGAAAATAGTAAAAATAAAGAAAAACTCTAGAATGAGTAGGTGTGTCCAAACTTTTTACTGGTACTATATGACATACCTGAAGTGAAATTGGCTAAACAATGAGATTCTAAGTCATTGGCTTTCACAGTAGTGTGGTTACACAGCCAATAACCAGATGTGTTATGTTGGTGTTTGTGGTTGTGTGTAATACTGAAGGCCTTTATCTGAGAGACTATGGCTTGATCTGATTACCAGGGAGGAAGGGCAGGGAGAGAATGGAGACATTCTGTCAGAAGACTGGCATCTTAAAAACACACTTCTAGTTTATATGAAAACTTTAAATTCAATGAAATTGTTGTATGTTTTAGTAAGGGGTACTTTATAGCTACCTAGAACCTAAAATAGTTATTTGGCTAACATTTTGTGCTCCATGTAGAACCCTTTCCACAGAGGAATACAAAAGGGTTTTTACCTGGAATCCAAAAGGGTTCTACCTAGAACCAAAAAGGGCTCTCCTATGGGGACAGCCGAAGAAACACTATATGCAATCTGGTTTCCGAGCTGGTCATGGGTGCACCTCAGCCACGCTCAAGGTCCTAAACGATATCATAACCGCCATCGATAAAAGACAATACTGTGCAGCCGTATTCATCGACCTGGCCAAGGCTTTCGACTCTGTCAATCACCACATTCTTATTGGCAGACTCAACAGCATTAGTTTATCAAATGACTGCCTCTCCTGGTTCACCAACTACTTCTCAGACAGAGTTCAGTGCGTCAAATTGGAGGGCCTGTTGTCCGGACCTCTGGCAGCCTCTATGGGGGTGCCACAAGCTTAAATTCTCAGGCCGACTCTTTTCTCTGTATATATCAATGATGTTGCTCTTGCTGCTGTTGATTCTCTGATCCACCTCTACGCAGATGATACCATTCTGTATACTGCTGGCCCTTTGAATAAGTAGGTGTGTTAACTAACTTCCAGACAAGCTTCAATGCCATACAACTCTCCTTCCGTGGCCTCCAATTGCTCTTAAATGCAAGCAAAACTAAATGCATGCTCTTCAACCGATCCCTGCCTGCACCTGCACGACTGACTTAGAATATGTGGACAACTACAAATACCTAGGTGTTTGGTTAGACTGTAAACTCTCCTTCCAGACTAATATTAAGCATCTCCAATCCAAAATTAAATCTAGAATCTGATTCCTATTTCGCATCAAAGCATCCTTCACTCATGCTGCCAAACATACCCTCATAAAACTGACTATCCTACCAATCCTTGACTTCGGCGATGTAATTTACAAAATAGCCACCAACACTCTACCCAGCAAATTGGATGTAGTCTATCACAGTGCCATCCATTTTGTCACCAAAGCCCCATAAACTACCCACAACTGCGACCTGTATGGCTGGCCCTCGCTTCATATTCGTCACCAAACCGACTGGCTCCAAGTCATCTATAAGTCTTTGGCTTATCTCAGCTCACTGGTCACCATAACAGCACTCACCCATAGCACGTGCTCCAGCAGGTATATTTCATTGGTCACCACCAAAGCCAATTCCTCCTTTGGCCGGCTTTCCTTCCAGTTCTCTGCTGCCAATGACTGGAATGAATTGCAAAAATCACTGAAGCTGGAGACTCATATCTCCCTCTCTAACTTTAAGCATCATCTGTCAGAGCAGCTCACAGATAATTGCACCTGTACATAG
Source organism: Oncorhynchus kisutch (assembly GCF_002021735.2). Taxonomy (NCBI): domain Eukaryota; kingdom Metazoa; phylum Chordata; class Actinopteri; order Salmoniformes; family Salmonidae; genus Oncorhynchus; species Oncorhynchus kisutch. The sequence goes on along the minus strand of NC_034190.2, from coordinate 71,294,542 downwards.
CCAATCTGTAAATAGCCCATCCAACTACCTCATCCCATATTGTTTTTTTGTTTTTTTCCTTTGCACCCCAGTATCTCTACTTGCACATTCATCTTCTGCACATCTATCACTCCTGTGTTTAATTGCTAAATTGTAATTACTTCACCACTACGGCCTATTTATTGCCTTACCTCCCTAATATTACCTAATTTGCACACACTGTATATAGATTTTTTCTATTGTGTTATTGACTGTACGTTTGTTTATCCCATGTGTAACTCTGTGTTGTTGTGTGTCGCACCGCTTTGCTTTATCTTGACCAGGTCGCAGTTGTAAATGAGAACTTGTTCTCAACTGGCCTACCTGGTTAAATAAAGGTGTTCTCAACTGGCCTACCTGGTTAAATAAAGGTGTTCTCAACTGGCCTACCTGGTTAAATAAAGGTGTTCTCAACTGGCCTACCTGGTTAAATAAAGGTGTTCTCAACTGGCCTACCTGGTTAAATAAAGGTGTTCTCAACTGGCCTACCTGGTTAAATAAAGGTGTTCTCAACTGGCCTACCTGGTTAAATAAAGGTGAAATATTTGTATTTATTTTTTAAACATGAAATAATATATGATGTCAAAGACATCCCATTTATCGGTACCCCCTGTTGACCTTGGACATGTGTCGTGGCTGGCCTGCTGTTCCCAGTCTAATCTGCAGTTTAACAGCTTTCCCCTAGATCTCATTCATACCATATCTCCATCCTGCACTCAGTCTCACAGCACAGCCTGCGTATCCAGTGTGTCTGTGTGAGTCCCAAATGGCACCCTATTCTGACACATTCTTCCAATCCCACTCAATGCTTGGCCAGGAGTCCCAGAGGTGTTTCTACATGGGGTTCTTGGAGGGATTACAACAGTGTGATGGACTACTTGTGCTAAATTCCTACTGTTTAAACACATCTTCCAAAATCTGTTAAACATTTACTCTACTTTTAGTCATGTTATTGCTCTCGTTATGTCCCACAAAAGGAATGTGTCCTTTAGTGACTCAACACAAGGAGTGCGTCATATTCTTCTGTATACTATACTTTATATACTTGAAAAAGGTGCTTTGATCATGTGTTATGATATGTAGGAGGACCCATTTGAAATCTGCACACTTAACTCAAATGGTCATACAAATCTCCCATTGGTTTCAATGTGTTTACACAAACATTAAAGTTACGCTCAAGTCAAGATTCCACCCTGGAATGTCAAGGTTTGATAGAATATGATGACACGTGACCCTGAGAGCTCCTTTCTGAGTAGAGTTAGTCGTATAGAAGAACGTCTTCCCTTACTGTCCCCGCAAAGGATCTTTGCACCTGGTGAAATACAACCTTGATACCCCCAGGAAGGATACTCCTCCAGACAGACCCTGGCTTCTCCTCTCTGACCCAGCCTCTAGAAGAGATAATCCCGTGGTCTGTTGGTTTGTGAGTGGCCAGCTCCTTGATCCTTTGTCAGTGGGTGACAGGGGGAGTCTAAATCCAAGGATTTAAACCAGAGAATGGAGCAGATGAGAGCCAATCAGAGACAAAGCATTTCATGCAGACAAAGTGGGCACCTGATCCCTTCTCACATGTTGAACCCACATAATTGGCCTCAGGAATGTTCACATTTCTCCTTCTTTATATTGGTTCATGGTTTTAAAGAGACAACTGGTGGTGTTTTAGTGTACTGTTAGGTCAGGTCTTCCTTGAAAAATATATTCTCAAGGTACTTCCTGGTTAAATTTAGAAGAAGATTTGCCACCATGATCCTCAAATTATCACGAATCAGATCGAGGAAAGGAAATTACTTACTTAAATAGTCAAACATGGGAGCACCAAACCCTGGAAAGTTCTTGTTAGCCCAAAGCTAAGGGTCACATGGCTAGCGTTGGGGGATTTGCATCATGACACTAATGACTTGCATTAAAGTTCTCTGCTGCTATTTTTGATATTCATGTTGCCTCAACACATCTTTAATTCTATTTTTCATAAATAGCCATGTTTTAATAGATCCTCCTGAATTCTTATTTATGTACACAATAACTATGCATGCTCTAAGGAACAGCATAGAGAAATCATTTAAATATCCCTGGAGTCCACTTGTGTGTGTGCAGTATGGATGTGTGTGCCCTCGAGTGCTGACCAACTGTTGGCTGGCTGCGTGTGTCACAATTTTTTTTTTTTTTTACCACAGGAGCTTTTCTAAAGCATGTCTTTCTTCAGTGTTTATAGATTTTTGGCCCAGAGGGACCTCAAATGGCAAGGTGTGAGCATTTCAGAGCAGATGTATGCGGCTTAATGTAGCCTGCTCCTATGTAAAGATGCCAATGTGTTTGGAACTGGCAAACGGGAAATGGTTTGGCTGTAAGAAGGCTTTAACAAAAGCATCTTTGAATAAACTTGGATTCAGGTTACTCTGTACACAGGCTCATAGCCTCATACACTGGAATAGTGAATAGCGAAGCTGCAGTAGTAACAGGGAGGCCGACTTTTTAGAGAATACACAGATGTGTGTGACTGTCATTCTGGATAATCCTAACCTGAGAAAGGGATGGTGGATTTTCATGTTCCAAATATTTTATTGTATCCATTTTGACAGTCAATCATGTGCACAAGTACACACAGTAGTGTTCTTCATTGAACGTTAGTCCACAGAAGGAAATACATGTCACACATGTTGTTTGTGTGTCACGTGTACTATGTACTGCATATGACAAAGCAACAGAAAATAATTCTTATCCACTGTTGTCTATGTGTTGGAGTTGTAAATGCTGTGGTTTTCTGGCAGGCACTCCTGAGTTGTCTCCCCCCCCTTTTGAGGTGGCAGGTAGCCTAGAGGTTAAAGTGTTGGGCCAGGAACCACAAAGGCTGCTGGATCAAATCATGAGCTGAAAAGTTACAAATCTGTTGTTCTTCCCCTGAACAAGGCAGTTAACCCACTGTTCCCTGGTAGACCATCATTGTGAATAAGAATATGCTCTTAACTAACTTGCCTAGTTAAATAAAGGTTTTTAAAAATTACCCCTAACTCCCAGTGTGGCCTAGGTGCTTCCTGAGCAGGGTGAAATAACACCTTCCATCTGAGTTTTACCCAAAAGCTCAGACTTTTCTGTTTCCGTGTATGTGGGCCGGCACCTGTGTCTCACTAGGCCATGGCTCCGGCGGAGCTGCTCTCACTTGGGGCCAAAGCCAGGCCACGGGTACTTTTCAGCTTTTTTTTTTACATAACAGTGGCTAATTGTGAACTTTAACACCTTCTCACAAAGCAACTGTCTTGATGATGCAGAGGTTGTTGATTCTGCTCACCCCAAGGCTTTAGTGTTACACTCCTGATGGAAACACAGTCACACTAGAGCCAACATTAACATTGAACACTGGCCTCAGGTGGAAGTGCAGCACAACAAGGGTATTCTTGTACCAAGAATTCCATCTCTGTCCTCCCTGTGGCTCTCTTGGCTCTCCATGGGGGTCAGGCAGTGGTGTTTGGCACAGTCAGGTTTCTGCAAATCACCTGCCCCCAACTACATTTCATTCATCCCAAATGAACTCCTGTAAATCTCTCACATTGTTTCTAATTTTAGCCTAAAGCTACTTCTCCGCTCTGAGAAATCTGAGTGTTTCTTTGAAAGAACATAGACAGACATCCCTAATAAGGTAAAATATTAGATTTGTTTTGTCATTTTCCTGAAAAAGGAAGACTAGTTTGTACATGGAACTTGGAAAGAATGGGAGTAACTGTTGGAATGTTTTGGAACCTGAGTTCATAGACTGCCTTCCCTTATTGATTAGCGTGTAATGAAAGTGCATATTACTTAAATTCGGACTTCTCTCTAGGAAAATGGATTGTGCAACAGGCTGGAGTATGAAGACATTTTGCTGCCTGGTGAGAATGAACAGATGGCGTTTACCTTAGTTCACATACTGACTGTGATTACTGTACCTTACGTAAAGGGGTTGTTACCTTAGTTCACTGATGTGAAGCAGACATTGTAATGTGGAAACAGCTGCAGACATGTATATCTGGAATGTTTGTCATGAGTCATGACTGTGATTACCTTAGGCTATGTGAAAAATAGGCCATACCCTGAAATTATTTGTGTACTGTGTTGATTTAATAAGTTAATCATAATCTTGACAAAGCTGGTTGTATTGCATTCAAAATATCTTCAGAATAGTTCCAGTCAGTTTCAATCAGATCTGTGTGTTGTGTGATGTTTTTGTCACTGGAGAAGATGACTACTATTTGCCCTGGCCTGTTTTATGTGGTACCGCTTCTTTGATGGCTTTCATAAAAAGGTTAACCAACAATCTTTGCAGTCTTATTCTTCTTGTATGCATGACTCATTCAACCCAAGTCAAAGTTTACACTGCAGTCTACAACCAGTTACTTCCCTCTCCCAGGAACGAGTTGCGTTTACTTATGATTGCAGGGTTATTTTAGGATCGCATGATGGTAATTCATATTGTCATAAAGAACGGGACGGTGGTGGAGTGAATCATTCTCTCGCCCTCTAATTCAATTGCAGGACTGAGATTTGAGTAAATAACACCAGCTCAGCAAATCAACAGTGAAGGGAACTAATCAAAGTGACAGACACATACAGGGAATACTGATGCCAGAATGTAATGTAAGCCCAAACCAACTCCAAGGTATCAGATGATCATCCACTGAGACATCATCCATCAGAGATGCCTAGACTTTTATCTCAGAAATCCCCTCTGGGAGCTTTCGATAGACTGTAATTATTGATGAGCACAAGGCTATGACACATTCATTCTCATAAACAGGGAAGGTTTAGGTTTTCTGAAGCAGACTTCTTAGACTTATGAGAGTCATTTTTGAGTTACAAGACATCAATTTGTAAAGTCTCTCCTTATTTTTCTGCTGGGGTTTGTAATAAAAGTTGACCTCATGCCCATGGACACAGTATGTTGATGTGGTGTGTGTGTGTGTGTGTGAAGTCAAGACAGATCTTATTTCCCTCCCCAGTCATCTTGTCTCCTCTCATCCCAGTGTTGCCTTTCCCACAGAGCACAGGTTAAAGAAAACAGCTGTCAGGTCATTTCCGGAGGACAGGATGGAGCAGGCTTCTGAAAGGGGTGGATAACCTCTGAATAGTTCTCCTTCTTCTTCTCCCCTATCTCCATCCCCCAGGCCTACTGTAGGTGTTTTATGATATTGTCAACTTGAGTCTTTATAACCTGTCTTGTGTCATGCTCAACTTTGCTACGTCTGGACATTACTCTCGTTATCTTATGTACTGTGTATTTAATGATAACGCCCATGTCCCTAAATAGAAGAGAACTACTGAACATGTTTGTCAGTCTGTTGAAATCTTTACTGCAAGGTACAGATGTTGGATCTTAATTTGATCACCCTGTTGCTGGAGAACTTTCCTGGTGTAGCAAACTGCCTTAAATGAAGGTCCTAAGTCTGTATTATTTACAGTAGAAGGATCATTTAGTGTGCAGATGGGGCCAACACTAAGCTCTGTGGCCTGTCCTGTTAGCACAAACCTGATCCTGGGGCCGCCCCCGAGTTTTGGAAACCCTGTGTTAGCAGAAGGTTTGTCTTATGATGTTCCTCGCTGAAAGGGAGCGTCTCAGGTTACCAAACAAAGAGGTTCATCTTGTGGTCTGAGATGCTCGGTATCTTGCCATTGCTCGCTGCTCACTCAACGTTTCAAAAGCTTCCCCATGGTGGTGCCCTGCCAAATCCCAGTTAATTACGAGATAGCCATCCCAAAAAGCATGGACTTGGGAGGTTGGGAACGGGCTGAAAGTGGCTTTACAACATGTACTTACCACAGGTTATTCTTTCCCTGGGCGTTCACACTGGTGAGGACAGCTAGCTAAGGAAGTTAAGGTACTTTTTTGGTTTTATTTTTATCTTGTTCTTTTACTTCTCTCATACTTGTAAACAAGGTTATTGTTTCAAATCAATGCACTACTAAAGTATTCAATTTAAATGACTTTCTTAACATTTCTTAACTTTTTTGTTGTTGTTGTAAAATGTCTCTCCTGTAAATGTGAAATTGATTATGAGACCCATGGGGATGTGAGTGAACTGATTTCATTTCCTTTGACCTGGTGGTCTCTGGCGCAATGTGAGCTAGCTTGGCCGAGGCAACAGGTGGTGTCAGATTAGCTGCTCCTGAGGCGAGAATGAGAGCCAGAGGGGAGGTTAGAGGTAAAGTTGCCACTACTTCTGCTGCTGCTGGTGCTGGTGCTGCTGCTGGTTGTGTGGCAAACCAGAGCTTTATCAGAGTGATCAAACAGCTGCCGCCACTTCCTTCATGACTCCTTCTGGCTTAAGTACTGGCCTACAGAGCCTGACATCACGTCAGCTCACTACTCTGTGAGAAAATGGGTCATCCAGCAGAGCATTGTGGTGGCTATATGGTCTTATTGCTATCTGAAGATCTGTGAAGAATTCAAATCAAGCTTGAGTAAATTATTACAATGAACTTGTTTTTGACTTTGATGATATTAAACCAATTGTTGAAAACAATGAACACAAATTGGAAGATATATTCTCCACTTATAGAATGTCCATAATCCTTGAATAACATATCTTTGGCTTTTCACTAACATTTGTCCCACTTTTGCTTTCTACTTCCTCCATTATCTTTTCAGTACCAGGTACATTGTAGCCTAGCCTTGCATCAACCAGTCAGTCAGACTCTTTACATTACAAAGCCATTGATCCCTTCCCTTGGCAGACAGACATAGCCTGGCATTCAGTTATCCAGGGGAAGGAAACGTTATGGGGTTTCTTAAATGACACAGTGTGGCGCTCCTGTGGCTGGGGGCCCAACCATCCTGTTATTAATAACCCTAGATGCTCTTCCCTTTCAAGCTGCCAGCCTGCCACCCCATTCAGCACCTCACTGTCCCAGCTGTCGTCTGCAGGAACAGGGAGGAACAGGCTGCGTCCAAAATGGCACCCTATTCCCTATATAGTGCACAAATTTAGACCAGGGCACATAGGGCTCTGTTCAGAAATAGGGCACTATGTAGGGAATAGGGTGCCATTTTGGACGTAGTCACAGTCTCCTGGAGGCCTGCAGGGTCACTCTCCAAAGCTCAGTACCGGAAATGGAGCGCTATTTTTAGACGCATAAAAATGCTTTTCCGTGTTTATGTTTGTTTAATGGGACATTGAGACAAGGTGATGAGTATCTGGGGATGTTTTTTGGGGGGGGTTTTACCATCAGTCATGCTGGGAATATCAATGTCTTATTTTTTATAAGTAGGCCTAAGCAATAATGCATGACAGAGTGTGCATTATCTGGGAGTAACACACACACGTAAGGAAGTAAGTCTGACTCCTGACCTCCAGTGGACTGATGAATGTGTCAATCTATTTCACTAGGTTGTTTTGAAGGTGTGTGTTAATAGGTGTGGTCCCAGGCCCCTTGGTCATCACAGTGGGATTCTACACTGAGAAGAGGCCTAGGTGGTCTGGAGAGAGGGCCCCTGTTGGGACCACTGCTGTGGTGATAATTAAAAGGAGAGGGTTTGGGATCTGCAGATGCCCTCTGGGAGGCCCTCTCTCATAGTCACAGTCAAGGAAGGAAAGTTGTCCTGGAATGTGCTCCATCTCACTCAATCAACCCACCCACACACAGATGACAGTTACAATCTATTAACACTGTAACATATATTTTATGTTTCCATTCTATGTGGTCTCTGTGTCGCTGCCAGCCACTTGTAACAGAGTAGGTCCCTATGGCTCCAAATACATGATATTGCTGCATGGCTGTTAGTGTTTTCATATAGAGTAAAGGAAGGTGGGGTGTGCTTTAGGCTACATCTGTGTGTATGTGTGTGTGTGTTTGTGATATGTATGTCTCTGTGTGTATATGTGTGTGCGTGTGTGTGTGTGAATATGTCTGTCTGTGTACGTGTGTGTGTGTGTATGTGAATATGTCTGTCTCTGTGTACTGTACATATGTGTAGTACGTGTATACTTCTTTACCCTCCTTGTTGCTTGTTCCTTTTATCCCTGGGGAAAGAGAGAAAAGCAGCTCACCAGCCCAGCAGTAGTCAGCAGCCTAACATTTCTTCCTTTCTAATCACCCCCTCCCTCTAATTGTGGTTTGGACAATCTCCTTTCTCTCCTAACTCATGTAGCTCTGCTGCCTGTCTCACCATGCAAGTCCATACAAGCCAGGCACTTATTTTGACATGCCTTACTAAACAATGGCCTCTGTGTAAATAGAGAGCGAGAGGTGTGTGTGTGTGTTTGTGTGCGTGTGTATGTGTGTGCGTGTGTGTATGTGTGTGCGTGTGAGCGAGCGAGAGACACACTTTTGAGTGGAGCTGCGCCCTTGCAAGGCTGAAGTCTCAGATGAAGAGGTGGTTAACAGTGTTCATCCCAGGGCCTTGTGTGGAGAAACTACAGGGCCTTGTGTGGTGAAACTACAGGGAAACTGGCACAGTATAGGGCCTTGTGTGGAGAAACTACAGGGCCTTGTGCGGAGAAACTACAGGAAACTGGCAAAGTACAGGGCCTTGTGTGGAGAAACTACAGGGCCTTGTGTGGCGAAACTACAGGGAAACTGGCACAGTACAGGGCCTTGTGTGGAGAAACTACAGGGCCTTGTGTGGCGAAACCTCAGGGAAACTGGCACAGTACAAACTATCTCAATTGGGTTGAGGTATAGCCTCGTTATTGTTATTTTATTGTTGCTCTTTAATTATTAGATATTTTTCTATTTTCTCCTTTTATTTAAAAAATATATGTTTTTCACTTCAGTTTAATTTAGTAAATACTTTCTTAACATTTATTTTTCTTAAAACAGCATTGTTGGTTAAGAGCTTGTAAGTAAGCATTTCACTGTAAGGTCTACAGCTGTTGTATTTGGCGCATGTCAAATACAATTTGATTTAGATTTTTTGATTAGAATATGGTTGTTATTCTTTTATTGACCTGATTTAGTCAATAAAATGTAATTGTTCATATTATCTTTCAGAAAACATTTGTATATTGTCCCATACAATAATCTGTACTCTTAATGTTTTGCCCCCCCCCCCCCCCCCCCCCCCCCCCAAAATAATGTCAATAAATTGTCAACCCCACTGCATGAATTGGCGACCCTACTGCAGTTTCCCAGCAACCCCGACATTGAATACCACTGTGGTGAACATAAAGGGTTGCACACAACAAGCAGGAATGCTAAATGACATGCCGATTGTTTATAGTATGAGGTTTTCATACTCACAACAGTTACCATTTAATTTACAACTAACAGTGTTCTTACTTCCTGTTTGATTTACAACTAACAGTGTTCTTACTTCCTGTTTGATTTACAACTAACAGTGTTCTTACTCCCTGTTTGATTTACAACTAACAGTGTTCTTACTCCCTGTTTGATTTACAACTAACAGTGTTCTTACTCCCTGTTTGATTTACAACTAACAGTGTTCTTACTCCCTGTTTGATTTACAACTAACAGTGTTCTTACTCCCTATTTGATTTACAACTAACAGTGTTCTTACTCCCTGTTTGAGATTGTTTTCCTTGATTTATTTTTTAAACGCTTCCAATTTATCAGCCCATTTCATGTTATTTAGGCGTATCCATTCAAAATATGCAGCAAAGATGAAAAATGTAAAATTGTAAGTTGAAGGTCAGAGGCAGCAGGTAATATTTCTCTATTTCTCTCAGAGAATTCCTTAGGGTACTATTCTCAATGACTTGTTAAGTAGATGTAATGGGAAACACATTGTGGACTTCAACCCAGTGGCTGTACATAGGCTACACACACAATACCGCCTCACACTACCAGGAGATTATTTGCTGTGTCCAACATGACGAACAGCTGCTCTGGGTCTGACTCTGGACACGTCCAAAAAGTTAGCATGTGTGTCGAGAGAGAAATGCTGGGCCTGTACAGAGCGGAATGCCTGTTTGAGTCATGACGTATTGTAGCATGCATTGCATGATCTGTATGTGGGAGCGGAAGGAGAGAATGAATGACCTGTGGGAAGATCGCAACCGCTCTGAGTAATATGGTCAGAATGTTATATTTCTGATGTTTCTTTTATCTCAACAATTGACCCTCCCCATACCCACTCACACAAACACGCACGCACACACACACACACACACACACACACACACACACACACACACACACACACACACACACACACACACACACACACACACACACACACACACACACACACACACACACACACACACACACACACACACACACGGTCTCTCTCCCTCTCTCTTTTCCCTTTAGAAACACTGTGATGCTGTTTGTGTCAATGTCTGTATGGAGCATTGTCGCAGAAAATACATTGTACTGTAGCAAGTTGTCAGAGAGTCTATTGAAAGAGGCTCGTATGCTTCCCTCCTGTCCCATCACTTTGGATTAGACCCTGTGTAGAGCAGAAGGGCTTCTCTCATCATCCTCTTTATCTAAGAGGGTTTCAGCCAGAGGTTTGGTGGCACAAGTGGCAGTTTCTCAATCCCCCCACCACTTCGTTCAAGAGTTAAGCACACACAGGAAACTTACATGCATTTACACGCACGCACGCACACACACACACACACACACACACACACACACACTCAAGCACATCCTGTTGTCATACCCCCATTGTCAAATGTCACCACTGGGCATCTCTCTCTCATGTTTGATTCAGTCAGTGTAATAGGTGTGGAAAAACAGTGTTTTCTCAGGGACTGACTTTCTCCTTTCCCCCTGATGCCTGTCAGGCTGCCTCTAAAAGGATGACAGACAGGGCAAAAACCTCTACAGCCTCTGTGCCTGTGTGTCTGTCTGTCTGTCTGTCTTATCTGCGTGCTTGTGTGTCTGTCTGTCTGTCTGATCTGCGTGCCTGTGTGTCTGTCTGTCTGTCTTGTTTGCGTGCCTGTGTGTCTGTCTGTCTTGTTTGCGTGCCTGTGTGTCTGTCTGTCTTGTTTGCGTGCCTGTGTCTCTTTGTCTGTCTTATCTGCGTGTTTGTGTGTCTGTGTGTCTGTCTGTCTGTTTGATCTGCGTGCCTGTGTGTCTGTCTGTCTGTCTTGTTTGCGTGCCTTTGTGTCTGTCTGTCTTGTTTGCGTGCCTGTGTGTCTGTCTGTCTTGTTTGCGTGCCTGTGTGTCTGTCTGTCTTGTTTGTGTGCCTGTGTGTCTCTTTGTCTGTCTTGTCTGCGTGCCTGTGTGTCTCTTTGTCTGTCTTGTCTGCGTGCCTGTGTGTCTGTTTGTGTCACACCCTGACCATAGTTTGCTTTGTATGTTTATAGGTTTTGTTTGGTCAGGGTGTGATCTGAGTGGGCATTCTATGTTGTATGTCTAGTTTGTCTGTTTCTGTGTTTGGCCTGATATGGTTCTCAATCAGAGGCAGGTGTTAGTCATTGTCTCTGATTGGGAACCATATTTAGGTAGCCTGTTTTGTCATTGTGGGTTGTAGGTGATTGTCTATGTGTCAGCACATTTTGTATATAGAGTCACGGTCGTTGTTAATGTATTGTTTTGTTCAGTTTACTTCGTGTTTTCGTCATCCATTAAAATGATGCATTCACGCCACGCGTGAGTACTTTGGTCCGCTTCTTACGACAATCGTGACAGAAGCACCAACCACAAAAGGACCAAGCGGCGTGGTAACGGGCAGCAGCTGCAGCAGTAGCGATGTCAGGACTCCTGGACATGGGAGGACGTTTTGGACGGCAAGGGTTGCTACACATGGGAGGAGATCCTGGCTGGAAGGGATCGCCTCCCATGGGAACAGGTGAGAGCGAGAGGGGCCGGGCAGTCACCGTGTTATGCTGTGGAGCGCATGGTGTCCCCGGTGCGGGTGCATAGCCCGGTACATTCCAGTTCCTCGTATCGGCCGGGCTAGAGTGGGCATCGAGCCAGGTGCCATGAAGCCGGCTCTATGCATCTGGTATCCAGTGCGTCTCCTTGGGCCGGCTTATATGGCACCAGCCTTATGCACGGTGTCCCCGGTTCGCCAGCAAAGCCCAGTGCGGGCTATTCCACCGCGCCGCACTTGCCTGGCTACCGGGAGCATGCAACCAGGTAAGGTTGGGCAGGCTCGGTGCTCAAGAGCTCCAGTGCGCCTGCACGGTCCAGTCTATCCAGTGCCACCTCCATGCACCAGCCCTCCGTTGGCAGCCCTCCGCACCAGGCTGTCTCTCCGTCTTCTGCCTACAGAGTCTTCCTCCTGTCCTGCGCCGCCAGAGTCTTCCTCCTGTCCTGCGCCGCCAGAGTCTTCCTCCTGTCCTGCGCCGCCAGAGTCTTCTTCCTGTCCTGCGCCGCCAGGGTCTTCCTCCTGTCCTGCGCCGCCAGAGTCTTCCTCCTGTCCTGTGCCGCCAGAGTCTTCCTCCTGACCTGCGCCGCCAGAGTCTTCCTCCTGTCCAGAGCCGCTAGAGTCATCCTCCTGTCCAATGGTTATAAATGAGGCCCCTGGTTCCTGGTAGTGCTAAAGCTGGTGTCAGAGAGGTGAAACATAGGCCCCTGGTGCCATGTAGTTCTGAAACTGGGGTCAGGAAGTGAAGCATAGGCCCCTGGTGCCATGTAGTTCTGAAACTGGGGTCAGGAAGTGAAGCATAGGCCCCTGGTGCCTGATAGTACTGAAGCTGGTGTCAAGAGAGGTGAAGCATAGGCCCCTGGTGCCTGGTAGTACTGAAGCTGGTGTCAGAGAAGTGAAACATAGGCCCCTGGTGCCTGGTAGTACTGAATCTGGTGTCAGAGAAGTGAAACATAGGCTCCTGGTGCCTGGTAGTACTGTGCTAGGTGATACTGTACACAGGGCAGCATGCAGACCAGAAAGCTTTACTGTGTGTGTGTGTGTGTTTGTATGTGCGAGTGGATGTGTGTGTGTGTGTGTGTTTGAATGTGCGAGTGGATGTGTGTGTGTGTGTGTTGTGTGTGTGTGTTTTAGGAGGGCGTGCGTGCGTGTGTGTATACATCTGTGTGCAGGCAGGGAAAAGCATGCCCGTATCAAGCTGTCATCCACTTATTGCTGCTAGCTGGTCAGTTTAGAGTTGACATTCCATTCCTGTTTAAAGCCTAGGCAGCGTCGCCTCTCATACCTCCTCCTGTTTGAGGAAATATTGTTAGAACTTTGCCATAAAGAGTGAAAAATCAAGGGCTTTTCTGAATGTAGCTTGTGTTGTTTTGTTCCCTGTCTTGCTGTTATCAGACATACTGTACACCCTTCATCATCTGGACCTTACAGAGATATGTAGTTTAAGTCTTTTTACACCTGAATTGTGGAATAATCTCCCAAACTACAATGTGATGATTTAGTGCCTCTAGGGCATTTCAGACAGCTGATTGAGGACCTTTTGAATGAAAACAGTTGTTTTCTTCTCTGTTTTGCTTTTTGTAGTGTCACGACTCCTACCGAAGGTGGCTCCCCTTCCTGTTCGGGTGGCGCTCAGCGTCATCGTCACCGGCCTACTAGCTGCCACTGATCTTTTTTTCCCCCTTGTCTGTTTATTAGTTACACGTGTGTTCAGTTAGGTTAAATGGTTGGGGCTTTATTATCCAGCCGGCCCGCCTGCTGGTGTGCGGGATTATTTTCAGTGTACGATTGTGCACGACTGTAAGTCCCGCTTGTCCGTCTATGTGTGTTTTGCTGAACTGTTTAGTTCCCCGTGTTTTGGGGCATTTGTTTGGGTTGGCGTCGTTTTCACCGGTGTGGTGAATTAAACGTTTTGCTACCCTGAACTTTCTGTTTCCTGCGCCTGACTTCTTCCTCCACTACACCCCGGGCATTACAGTGTACTGATGTGTATATTTTTGTAATTACTGGGCTCATCTGTAAAAGTGAGAAGCTTGAAACTCAACAGTTTATATATTTTACCTTTATTTAACTAGGCAAGTCAGTTAAGAACAAATTCTTATTTTCAATGATGGCCTAGAAACAGTGGGTTAACTGCCTGTTCAGGGGCAGAACGACAGATTTGTACCTTGTCAGCTCAGGGATTTGATCTTGCAACCTTTCGGTTACTTGTCCAATGCTCTAACCACTAGGCTACCTGCCGCCTGAAAATGACCTACAGTGCCTTCAAAAGGTATTCACACTCCTTGACTTTTTCCACATTTTGTTGTTACAGACTGAATTTAAGATTGTTTCACTGAACTACACATAATATCCCATAATGTCAAAATGGAATTATGGTTTTTAGAAATGTTTGCATTTCTAAAAGCTGAAATTTCTTGAGTCATTAAGTATTTGTTTTGTTATGGCCAAAATAAGTTAATGAGTAAAAATGTGCTTATTAACAAGTCAAATAAGTTGCATGTATTCACTCTGTGAAATAATAGTGTTTCACATGATTTTTGAATGAGTACCTCATCTCTGTACCCCACACATTTTCATTTGATTTTATTTCACCTTTATTTAACCAGGTAGGCCAGTTGAGAACAAGTTCTCATTTACAACTGCAACCTGGCCAAGATAAAGCAAAGCAGTGCGACAAAAAAGAGTTACACATAAACAAACGTAAAGTCAGTAACACAATAGAAAAATCTATGTACAGTGTGTGCAAATGTAGTAAGATTAGGGAGGTAAGGCAAGGAGTGAGTGAAGGATGAGTGAAGGAGGCTTTGTTGCTTTGTTACGAAATAGGAATCCGATTCTAGATTTAATTTTGGATTGGAAATGCTTAATGTGAGTCTGGAAGGAGAGTTTATAGTCTAAACAGACATCTAGGTATTTGTAGTTGTCCACATATACTAAGTCAGAACCGTCCAGAGTAGTGGTGATAGTCTGGCGGGAGTGTGCGGGCAGAAATCGGTTGAAGAGCATGCACTTAGTTTTACTAGCATTTAAAAGAAGTTGGAGGCCAAAAGAAGGAGTGTTATATGGCATGTAAGCTCGTTTGGAGGTTTGTTAGCACAGTGTCCATAGAAGGGCCAGATTTATACGTAGAGGTGGATCAGAGAATCACCAGCAGCAAGAGCGACATCATTGATGTATACAGAGAACAGAGTCGGCCTGAGAATTGAACCCTGTGGCTCCCCCATAGAGACTACCAGAGGTCCGGAAAACAGTCCCATTGATTTGACACACTGAACTCTATCTGAGAAGTAGCAACCTTGGTTAGCGTGCACTGCGCCCGGCCCGCCACAAGAGTCACTGGTGCGCAATGAGACAAGGATATCCCTACCGACCAAACCCTCCCTAACCCCGACGACTCTAGGCCAATTGTGCATCGCCCCACGGACATCTCGGTCGCAGCCGGTTACGACAGAGCCTGGGCACGAACCCAGAGTCTCTGGTGGCACACCTGGTGCTGCAGTACAGCGCCCTTAACCACAGCGCCACCCGGGAGGCCCCAAAACGGCTATCTAAGGCATATTGAGCAGGGCTGGAGGCTCTACAGTGAAATAAGACAATAATCACTAAGCAAAACAGCAGTAGACAAGGCAGTGTCTTCGGCAAGTATTCAGACCCGTTGACTATTTGTACATTTTGTTACGTTACAGCCTTATTCAGTATTCAGACCCTTTACTAAAGCCCCGTCGGCAGTGATTATAGCCTGGAGTCTTCTTGGGTATGACGCTACAACCTTGGCACACCTGTACTTGGGGAGTCTCTCCCATTCTTCTTCGCATATTCTCTCAAGCTCTATCAGGTTGGAGGGGAGCATTGTTGCACAGCTGGGCCACTCAAGGACATTCAGAGACTTGTCCCAAAGCCACTCCTGCCTTGTCTTGGCTGTGTGAACCTTCACCGCAGTCTGAGGTCCTGAGCGCTCTGAAGCAGGTTTTCATCAAGGACCTCTCTGTACTTTGCTCCGTTCATCTTTTCCTTGATACTGACTAGTCTCCCAATCCCTGTCACTGAAAAACATCCCCACAGCATGATGATGTCACCACCATGCTTCACCTTAGGGATGGTGCCAGGTTTCATCCAGACGTGAAGCTTGGCATCCAAGCCAAAGAGTTCAATCTTGGTTTCATCAGACCAGAGAATCTTGTCATGTGCCTTTTACTGAGGAGTGGCTTCTGTCTGGCCACTCTACCATAAAGGTCTGATTGGTGGAGCGCTGCAGAGATGGTTGTCCTTCCAGAAGTTTCTCCCATCTCCACAGAGGATCTCTAGAGCTCTGTCAAGGTGACCATCGGGTTCTTGGTCACCTCCCTGACCAAGGCCCTTCTCCCCTGATTGCTCAGTTCTCCGGGTGGCCAGCTCTAGGAAGAGTCTTGGTGGTTCCAAACTTCTTCCATTTAAGAATGATGGAGGCCACTGTGTTCTTGGGGACCTTCAATTCCACAGAAATGTTTTGGTACCCTTCCCCAGAACTGTGCCTCGACACAATCCTGTCTTGGAGCTCTACGGACATTTCCTTTGGTCTCTTGGCTCGGAGTGTGCCTTTCCAAATCATGTCCAATCAATTGAATTGACTATAGGTGGACTCCAATCAAGTTGTAGAAACATCTCAAGGATGACCAATGGAAACAGGATGCACCTGAACTCAATTTGGAGTCTCATAGCAAAGGGTCTGAATACTTCTGTAAATAAGGTATTTCTGTTTCCTGTTTTCCATTTGTCATTATGGGGTGATGTGTGTAGATTGCTGAGCATTAAAACAAATGTCATCCATTTTAGAATAAGTCTGTAAAGTAAAAGTAAAAAAAATGTCATCCATTTTAGAATAAGTCTGTAAAGTAAAAAAATGCGGAAAAAATCAATGGTTCTGAAGACTTTCCAAAAGCAGACATTGAATATCGGTTTGAGTGTGGTGAAGCTATTAATTCTGGTGTATCGATATACCCAGTCACTACAAAGATACAGGCATCCTTCCTAATTCAGTTGCTGGAGAAGAAGAAGGAAACCGCTCAGGGTTGAGGCCAATGGTGACTTTAAAACAGTTATAGAGTTTAATGGCTGTGATAGGAGAAAACTGAAGATTGATCAACAACATTGTAGTTAGTCCACAATGCTAACCTTATTTACAAAGTGAAAAGAAGGAAGCCTGTACAGAATACATTCATATTCTGAAACATACATCCGGTTTGCAACAAGGCGCAAAAGTAATACTGCAAAAAATATGGCAAAGCAATACACTTTTTGTCCTGAAACAAAGTGTTATGTTTGCGGCAAATCCAAAACAGCACATTACTGAGTACCACTCTCCATATTTTCAAGCATAGTGGTGGCTGCATCATGTTATGTGTATGCTTGTAATCATTAAGGACTAGGACGTTTTTCAGGATAAAAAAGAAAATAATTGAGCTAATCACAGGCAAATTCCTAGAGGAAAACCTGGTTCAGTATGCTTTTTACCAGACACTGGGATATGAATTCAACTTTCAGCAGGACAATAACCTGAAACACAAGGCCAAATATAATTATGAATGTTCCTGAGTGGCCTAGTTACAGTTTTGACTTCAATCGACTCGAAGATCTATGGCAAGACTTGAAAATGGCTGTATAGCAATGATCAACAACCAACTTGACAGAGCTTGAAGAATTAAAAAAATTATAATGTGCAAATATTGTACAATCCAGGTGTGCAAAGCTCTTAAAGACTTACCCAGAAAGCCAAATGTGATTCTAACATGTATTGACTCAGGGGTATTTCATTTTCAATAAATTAGCAAAAATGTCTAAAAACATGGTTTTACTCTGTCGTTATGGTGTATTACGTGTAGATGGGTGAGATTGATTTAATTTGGCCTGTAACACAACAAAATGTGGAATTAGTCAAGAGGTATGAATACTTTCTGAAGGTACAATATTTATTATATGTGTCATGCTGGAAAAACATACTGTAAGAAAGCTGTAAATATGAAGCAAAACGAGAGTTACAGTTGGTAGTTTCAGTGCTAAGTTAGGCCTTGCTGTGTCTGCAACGTGAAGATGTTTCTCACACATAGTCCATTCATTCTGCAGCTGCATTAGGGCTGACTGGTGGAGGGGGCGAACTGAATCCCCTAAAACATTCTTCTCACGCTGTTCTCCCTCGACAGGCCTTGGCTGACGGCTGTTACAGGGACATGGTGGGGATGGGAGTAGTGTGTGTCCGTTTGTGTATGTATAATATTAAGGTTATTACACGACCATCTCATGGGCACACATCTGTCTGGCGCTGGCTCTGGGTCTAGCTGGGAAGACAACAGATGTTTGACTAGAAATCCAGGACAGCTGATAGTGCTCTCCTCTCCGATGGGATCTTGGCTGCATTGTCCCAACCCCCTCTGTTCCTTCTGATCGTTCTGCCAATGCTGCTGGTCATCGATTGTTCACGGAGACAAATGGTTAGAATTCCTATCCCCTTGCACTGTAAACAACAGCTGGGCAAATTTAGAGGGGTTAACTTGTCTTAAGGCTTCTCCCTGTGGCCTCAGTCGGCTGTCCTTCCATACCCCGTAGAATGTGTTTCTCTCGCTTTTGGTCTGTACCTCCTTTTACACCAGGGATCGGCAACTTTGATGAGGTTGGGGGCCTCAAAAAATCTGAACTCATCATGAGGGGCCGCAGTGGCTGCAATTCTACACATTTTGCCATAGATTTGGAGAGAAATGTTAGCAGTTTTTAATATGATATCTGAATGAAAGTTTCTAGATGTTGTGAATTACCCCGGTTGGTAATTCGACAATGATTACTAGATGTTTAGATAGTTGGCTAGACGAACTTACCAATCTAAAAAATGTTTGCGACATGGGCTAATTGAGGGACAATTGATGCACAACCAAATTTCGAAATTGCACCTTGTGTATTCTACTACTCCAACTCTCAATAGTAAGTTGAGACTCTGACTGTGTTCCCAAACAATTTTTGCTTTTATGTTTTTGAAATTGATCCTAAAAATTGGGGGCCAGTTGCCCGTCCCTAAACAGAAGACTTACAGGGATGCATATCAAGTGACAATTCGGCAAACATTGAGCAGGGAGCAGGACCTTTATCTGGAGGCAATGATAACAGGGATTTTTCTGCCATTGAAATCCTTGGCGTTTTTTCTGGTTGCCTAAGTCCAAACCGTAAAAAATAGAAATCATGAAAAAAAACGCTTTAAGTGTAAACTTAAATGACCATTGCCATGGCCCCTGCCACGGCCACCACCTAAGCCGCTTTTTGATCCAGAAAAAACGATGGATAACCGAAATACAGTGGACATGTCCCAACTTCTAGAGGGACCTAAAGGTTACACTAGCTTCTGTGTTAAAGGTGCAGGGTTGGAAAAAAACCGAATGTTTCTAAAAGTGTGATAACTGACACTACATTGTTTATTGATTAACTTATCAAGTGATGAAGCACTGACTGACAAGCAATGAATGTGGTCTAGTCTATGAGGATTTTTTTTGCCAGTATGGCAATGTGTCTCTCGTCCAGAGAGAGAGGGAGGGAGAATGCACGAGAGAGAGAATGAGTGAGAGAGAGTGAGAGATATAGGGAGAGAGAGAGAGAGGGAAAGAAAGAGAGAGAGAGAACGAACGACATAGCGAGAGAGCGAGAGCAAGAGAGAGAACCCCATCAGACCCCATCTATCCCAAGGGAGTGGGACTGGGAAGCAGGAGATGATCACACCAACGGTTGGCTGGTTGGCTCCAGTGAAAAGAAATTGTCCAGTCAGCGGTTTCCTTTTAAAAAAGTCCCGGGATTGTTGTTGTAGGGTGTTCAGTCAGGGGAGATAGGATTTGAGGGAGAGATCAAGTTATTTATTAGTCGGAGACAATTAAATGGGAAACTATGCCATGATGGGTGCGGGTGGAAATGGGAACTGGCGTGCCATGCCAACTGGAAATGCCAAGGGTGGCATGCTGCCTGGGAAGTATGCAAACATATAGCTCAGGTTTTAGACAACAACAGGGTCCGGTGGGGATGATATGGACCCAGGAAGAGAGAGGTTAAGGCTCTGTTTTTGAGAGAGTAGGCTGGATAACTTGGGTGGTATCATCAATGCATTATCAAGATGATCAGATATCAGATTTGCTGCCTTAGTGCTCAATGTCTTCAATTAGATTTGTGTAGTTTTATTGTGTCAGTAATGACCTTCCACAGAGATTAGATCTCTTTGAGAATATAGACTCCTTCCCCTATTGAACTGTTATCAAATGCAGGTATGAAAATGAACACCATCCCATACCTATTTCCCTCTTCTCCAAATGCATTTAACAATCTCTTCACACCTTGACGTAATGAAGGGATCACCCTCTGGTTTTGAGGTGGGACCTTTCAGTGACTGCTACACTGTGAAAATGTTTTAACAATCTTTCCATGATAAAGTGCTTGCTTCCTGATCCTCTGCTGAGGGTCCATCATAATGCTCTGATTGTGGTATGCTGCTCTGGACCAGGCCGCCTGCCTGCCTGCCTGCATGCCTGCCTGCCTGCCTGGGGGATGGAGCTTAAAGCATACTTTAACAGATTTGTGTCATCAAAACATTCTGATGTCAACCTCAACTAGCTCACTGGTGTTCAATTTCTGTGTTCAATCATGCACCTGCACCAAGCTGAAGCTCCATGATATTAGTGACTCTTGATCAACCATTGTGAAATCAATGTAAAATGCAATACACATTTACAGAAATTCATAAAATAGAAAATACCTTTAAAAAGTAACTAGAAACGATCAATTTTATGCAAACAGCATTCTTAAGAATCTGGTTAGTTGAAGACTGGCAGTTGCCTCCATCCTTGTTGCATTAGTTTTGTGAATGGCATGTCCTCATTCACAACCACTTGCATATCTACTCTACTATCTACTGGTCTCCGACAGTTCACATAGATGATGAACGTTAATGCAAACATACCACAATGCACCTATTTCCTGTGAGAAGCTCACAGCTTGACAGCCTCACACTACCGTCTAGGACAGCTGGGTGTAACCTAACTGACCTGGGCTACTTCCCAACTGGTACTCTATTCCCTATATACTGTGCTTTTGACCAGAACAATATAGGGGACTGGGACTGGAAGGACAACAAAACTGAGATGGTAGTATGGGGCGGAAAAATAAGGTTCCGTCTGGAGACGTTAGACTTCAACCCCTATAAATCTCACTGTGGTGTTGTGTGTGTCTGCTGTCTGCAGGTGGCTCAGAGCTCCAAGGTGTGGGGAGAGGTCCCGCTGCCTGAGGACCTGGACTCCGAGAGGACTGTCGTCCAAAGGTCTCAGCGGTTCTTAGACGATGACGAGGACTTCACTGCGGACGAAGCATCAGGAGGTAGGGTCTGGGGTCGACACAACTGGATCGTAAACCAGCTTTCCTTTCATATTGAAACTTAATTTAGGATATACATGTAAAGGTCATGTTTACAATGCTATACTGTAAAGAATGTCACACTGCCCCTGAATAGTGGTTACAGAAAAGCAGTGGTCCCATCAGTGGTCCCATCCATAATTAATCTAACTGTTTACTGGAACTATTTTCTCCCCCATAATCCACTAGGTGCACAGGGTTCATTTTCCACCCTGCTGCACTTCAGATGTACAGTATATGTTCCACCTGTTGAGTAAATTAATGGTTAGTACTCCCTGGTCCTCCCTAGTCTTGCCTGGGCCTAGCATGTACTAGCATGCTGAACTGACCACACCTCTTTCATCTTCTCGGTAGATCTGCCCAGTGGAGAGGAGGATGGAAGCACACCAGAACCCTCAGTGGTGACTGAGATCAGCACAAGTAAGAACCCTCAGCCCTTATCACAACAGTCCCTGCAACTCTAGGGACAGGCACGTGCACAGATAGGGCTTTACCCTTCCAGTCTCCTGAGTGCCCTTTTTAATAAAGTTTTTGTCGTTGTGGTTCTGAACCCATTGCCCGCAAGTCGTCATTAAATTCGACTCTATGCTTCAGAACCAAAACGTTGCGCATCTTGATTGTTGACCAATGACCGGTCATCAGCATTGTCGCGCAACAGTGGGCGTACATATTCATATTAGTGGGCGTACATATTCATATTAGTGACCAGAAAGAACTTGTTTCATTTCCTCCAGTTTGGGAAAAACCGAGTAGGCCTACGTTTATCACCCATATAAAATAAACAATCTACTACTGACTTAGCCAGAACAATCTACTACTGACTTAGCCAGAACAATCTACTACGGACTTAGCCAGAACAATCTACTACGGACTTAGCCAGAACAATCTACTACGGACTTAGCCAGAACAATCTACTACGGACTTAGCCAGAACAATCTACTACGGACTTAGCCAGAACAATCTACTACTGACTTAGCCAGAACAATCTACTACGGACTTAGCCAGAACAATCTACTACTGACTTAGCCAGAACAATCTACTACTGACTTAGCCAGAACAATCTACTACGGACTTAGCCAGAACAATCTACTACGGACTTAGCCAGAACAATCTACTACGGACTTAGCCAGAACAATCTACTACTGACTTAGCCAGAACAATCTTCTACGGACTTAGCCAGAACAATCTACTACTGACTCATCTTAGCCAGAACAATCTACTACTGACTTATCTTAGCCAGAACAATCTACTACTGACTCATCTTAGCCAGAACAATCTACTACTGACTCATCTTAGCCAGAACAATCTACTACTGACTCATCTTAGCCAGAACAATCTACTACTGACTTATCTTAGCCAGAACAATCTACTACTGACTCATCTTAGCCAGAACAATCTACTACTTACTTATCTTAGACAGAACAATCTACTACTGACTCATCTTAGCCAGAACAATCTACTACTGACTCATCTTAGCCAGAACAATCTACTACTGACTTATCTTAGCCAGAACAATCTACTACTGACTCATCTTAGCCAGAACAATCTACTACTGATTCATCTTAGCCAGAACAATCTACTACTGACACATATTAGCCAGAACAATCTACTACTGACACATATTAGCCAGAAAAATCTACTACTGACTCATCTTAGACAGAACAATCAACTACTGACTCATCTTAGCCAGAACAATCTACTACTGACTCATCTTAGCCAGAACAATCTACTACTGACTTATCTTAGCCAGAACAATCTACTACTGACTCATCTTAGCCAGAACATTCTACTACTGACTCATCTTAGCCAGAACAATCTACTACTGACTCATCTTAGACAGAACAATCTACTACTGACTTATCTTAGCCAGAACAATCTACTACTGACTCATCTTAGCCAGAACAATCTACTACTGACTCATCTTAGCCAGAACAATCTACTACTGACACATATTAGCCAGAACAATCTACTACTGACTCATCTTAGACAGAACAATCAACTACTGACTCATCTTAGCCAGAACAATCTACTACTGACTTATCTTAGCCAGAACAATCTACTACTGACTCATCTTAGCCAGAACAATCTACTACTGACTTATCTTAGCCAGAACAATCTACTACTGACTCATCTTAGCCAGAACAATCTACTACTGACACATATTAGCCAGAACAATCTACTACTGACACATATTAGCCAGAACAATCTACTACTGACTCATTTTAGACAGAACAATCAACTACTGACTCATCTTAGCCAGAACAATCTACTACTGACTCATCTTAGCCAGAACAATCAACTACTGACTCATCTTAGCCAGAACAATCTACTACTGACACATATTAGCCAGAACAATCTACTACTGACTAATTTTAGCCAGAACAATCTACTACTGACTCATCTTAGCCAGAACAATCTACTACTGACTCATCTTAGCCAGAACAATCTACTACTGACTCATCTTAGTCAGAACAATAGGCTACCTGGCAATTTGATTGATCCTTTTCATATTTCGGATAGGCCTAGTGTTGATGGCTACTGACTATGTCTAAAGATAAGCAGCTGTAACATCGCACTGCCTTCAATATTATAGGATGAAGATGTAACATATTCTGGCAAACGTATTACAATATTTGTAAGGAAGAACAGGACTACAAGGCTGGCAACGAGCACTCTGCAAGCAAGTTGCCCTCCAAAGTGATGGTGCGATGCAAACTTTTATTTCTGTAGTCTATCTTGCGTTTTTAAAGTGCATATTGTCATTTATGTATATTTGCGCAGAAATCTTGCCAGCATGTTTGCGTGTGTGCATGTGCGTGCGGATGGGGGGGCTCGCAAGTTTTGTACCACTCCATTTTGGGGGTTGCGGGTCAAACACTTTGCAAACCGCTGGGATACATGATAGTGGCAACAAATGGAGTTGGAAAATGGAGTTGGGCTGCATATAGTAGCCTACAGTATTTTTTACAATCTTCTGTTTTGACTGGTATTGTGTTGTCATTCTTAATTAAGTGCAGCATTTATTCCAGTTCAAAATAGTTTAGCAAAATACTTTACCCATCAGATTGTGGGGGGGGGGGGCTAGCACATGTCCCCCTGAAGGTCTGTGCACGGCCCTATCTTGGAAGATAAGCCATGTGGTTGGCTAAAATAGATCCTAATAAACAAACTAACTAAACCCAACCAGGACCTTCTCTCCCTCAGACAGGCATTATTTCAGTGTCTAGTAGATGGATGCTTCCAGGAGAAACTGTCTGTCTGTCTCTGAATAGTGTCTCCTCCACATCCGGCTGCACCATCTTCTTTCACAGTGCTGAGTGTCTGTTCACAACAGGGAGGCAGAGATGCACGAGATGTAAACATTCCCATTTCTTCCTTTGATCCAATGACAGAAGGTGAAAACACAATACCACACATGAAAGAGGAAGACAAACAAAAAGCTGAAGCAGACAACACAAACATCTTTGTTTTGCAATCCTCCATCTCCTTCCCATGATTCTGGTGCTGTCCTCTTTGAGATTTGTAGATCTATGCCAATAGGAGCTTTCCTTCTGAGGGCAGATATGCACAGTATAGGCACCATAGGCACTCAGCTAAATTTAACAGAACCAGTGAGAGATGAGTTTACAAAATGTCTGGCTGAATTTGGAGTGAGTGGTGTGACTTGAACACAATGTTAACATGTTAGTCATGCTGCTCTACCTGGAGCACCACCTCTTAGCTGTATTTTCCCACCTATAGTGCTGTGTTTAGCCAAGGGTTGGATGACAGTCTGGACAACAGGAGTTCTTGTTAGCAAAGTGTGGGACTTTCTCTATCCTACTTGACCTAAGCATTAAGACTGTCACCCGCCATGCATTGAGGACATCAATCCCTTTTTTGTTTTCTAGTTTATACTATCAGATGATCTAGCGATATTCCCCTTAGATTCCCTCAGGGAACCATATCTGCTGTTTATAGCTGTGCTAGTCAGCCTGGTATGTTTATGTGCAGGTTATTGCCTGATTCATGCAATTTTGTATGGTGCCACTAATGACTTCAAACTTTAATTCACCTTCCCATCTTATTAACCTCACTGGAATCAGGCAATAACAGTAGTGAGTTGACTTAAGGCAAAAGTGCCCTTAGCCCTTTAGGAGTATAGCTAGTGTCGTCTCGTGGTACTAGTCCTCAACACCGTGTTCTCGTTCAAGAAACCTAGAACGGCAGGAGTCGAGGCTGCGAGTACGGGTAAAAATAATACCAGATGAACTTGAACCGAGGATCATGATGACATTTTCCAGACCAAAGACTAAGTCCCCTCCACTCTGTTTTGTAATGGTGGCTGGTTCATAGTTTGTCCTTGGTGCCAGACCGTGTTGACTGGCAGCCACCAGCCAGCTAGTGGAGCTCATTACATCATGATGGAATAATTGTTTTTGTAGCAGCATTACAGGGCTGACATCAAATCTGGGGCAGTCAGGGGCATAGCATGTGCTCTCTGCTACAGGAAAGAGCTCAGCACTGAAACCTAGCTTGCTGGATATCTACTGTACAGGGAGCACTGAATCATGGTTGGTTGGACATCCACAGTTAGCCATGACTAAACAGGTGAATTACAGGTTGTACACACAAGCCAGGAATTCCCCCAATTAAGGACCCAGTATAAGGACGACTGCATCAGGAGTTAACTCACATGTAAACGAATGAGGCCATACGAGGTCGTGTGAACTTGGTAGTTCTCAGCATTAGCAGATCACACTCACAGTAGTAGATTTGAAGTTAACCTTTAAGCCGCCATCAGTAGAATGGGAGCATTTAAGTGGTTTGTTGACCCATTGATGATCTTAGATGTGAACACCCCACATAGGGTGGGTTTGATGTTTTGTAGTTCTCGACTAAATCCTGCTGGGAAGCTTGGATTAGTGACCTCAGGGTCAAAGCAGATTTGGCGGATGAACATACTACACACAGGGCTATTCAAGTAAAGAAGAAAGTTGAACAAGACTGAAAATAGTATTTGTTTATCTACAGATTCTTCAGAATATATGGGATTCCTGGGGTTTCCATCAGTTAATTACTATCCAGTCTTACTTGACATGGCTACAGTGTAGTCTTTTTCTACTGGTATCCAGGCACTCAGTGTCTATTTTTACTTTCTCTTTCAAGTTCAGTCAGTGTTACATTTTGGACTTGTTGCTAGTTGCTAGTAATTATCCATGACTAAATACTGTATCCATTACTCTGACATAATGTCTGATTCAGAGAATGGGCCTGTCTTAATAGTAGCAATATGCCTTGGCTGGCAGCAATGAATGCCAGGGCTGCAGTGTACTTAAATAGCTACATTCTTCACTTCTCCTCTCCCTTGCAACTCTTCCCTGCAACTCTTCCACGGGTCCTTAATGTACAAGAGAAAGTAGTGCACAGTGGTGGAACTGTGCTCACCGTTCCATTTTTAGATCTTAACATGACAGCAGTTGGGAAGGAACAGTACTGGTTTTCTGAGTTGGATTGGTTTGGACAGACACGTTGCTGTTGAGTCTCCCTTCCCTGTCCAGCGGGTTGTACTTGTGGCATGCAGGCCCTCGCCTCTCCTTCACTCTCCCTTACATATTGTGGTGTGATGGAAGTAGAGGTGCCATTTCTGCACCCTTTATGATGTGCATCCTGTTATGTTTGCTATGTTGAAACCTTTTCCCTTTCCTAGTCTCTCAAGGACCTAACATTTGAACCTGCTGAACTATCATTTGAAGCTCTGACAGAAAGAAATAGGGTGCCTTTTATTTACGTTGACTGTACAAACAAAACACCTTCCTAATATTGAGTTGCACCCCCTTCTGCCCTCAAAACAGACTCAATAAGGTGACGAAAGCCTTCCACAGGGATGCTGGCCCATGTTGACTCCAATTTTTCCCACAGTTTTCAAGTTGGCTGGATGTCCTTTGGGTGGTGGGCCATTCTTGATACACAAGAGAAACTGTTGAGCATGAAAAACCCAGCAGCGTTTCAGTTCTTGACACACTCAAACCGGTGTGCCTGGCACCTACTACCATACCCTGTTCAAAGGCACTTAAATACTTTGTCTTGCCCATTTACCCTCTGAATGGCACACCTACAAAATCCATGTCTCAATTGTCTCAAGGCTTAAAAATCCTTCTTCAACCTGTCTCCTCCCCTTCATCTACACTGATTGAAGTTGTTTACACAGTGGCATCAATAAAGGATAATAGTTTTCACCTGGATTCACCTCGTCAGTCTATGTCATGGAAAGATCAGGTGTTTATAATGTTTTGCACACTCAGTGTATATTTCCACGCTTTGAAGTTGGAATAATACTGTGAAATGGTGAAAATGATGATAATGCCCTTTTAGTGTAAGAACTGTTTGGTGGGAGGGAGTTTTGGCATTTCATAGTGATGTCACCATGCAGTAAAATAGGTAATACACCAATAAGAAAGAGAGTTCTAAACCTCTCTGCCAATAACAGCAAATGTTCACCACTCAAACCGCTCCCAGACAGTCCGAGCAACATTCTTGCTTGAGAAATTGCTCTACTTGGTCTACTTAAACACTTCTGTTCAGCATGGTCCCTCCCAACCTCTGCTCTTGACCTCTGCAGCGTATCTCAATGCAGTTTTATGGGAGACATCTTCCATCTTCTTCTCGCGGTGTTCCACTGGTTCACAGAGCACCTAGAGCACTGTTGGACTACTGGACACTTTGTTTGTTGTGATGTTTGAATTGCCATCTACACTAATTGAATTTATTTTGAAACACTTCAAACTTACATAATCAATCCCTTTCAATTAATATGTTAAGACTTTTTCAGCACAGTTTGAGATAGGTCAAAGGCACATAAACATTGCAGATAAGGTTGCATTGTGTAGGAGGAGAGATGTGGTGTGTTTTGTTTGAACTTTGTAGTCATGTGTCTTAGATAGGAAGATTCTCACAATTTCCTCTCCTCTCCTCTCCTCTCCTCTCCTCTCCTCTCCTCTCCTCTCCTCTCCTCTCCTCTCCTCTCCTCTCCTCTCCTCTCCTCTCCTCTCCTCTCCTCTCCTCCCTCTCCTCTCCTCTCCTCTCCTCTCCTCTCCTCTCCTCTCCTCTCCTCTCCTCTCCTCTCCTCTCCTCTCCTCTCCTCTCCTCTCCTCTCCTCTCCTCTCCTCTCCTCTCCTCTTCTCTTCTCTTCTCTTCTCTTCTCTTCTCTTCTCTTCTCCTCTCCTCTCCTCTCCTCTCCTCTCCTCTCCTCTCCTCTCCTCTCCTCTCCTCTCCTCTCCTCTCCTCTCCTCTCCTCTCCTCTCCTCTCCTCTCCTCTCCTCTCCTCTCCTCTCCTCTCCTCTCCTCTCCTCTCCTCCTTCTCTTCTCCTCTCCTCTTCCACTCTGTCCTTGATCATACTGAGATCCTAGAGGACTTCAGGAGTAGTGTTTCAATGTTAGAATGTCTATCCTGCAAAATAGATTTTATTAGTCTGACCTGTATAAAATGTTTAAAAAAAACAAACAATGTAGTTCTAACCATATCCCAACCAAATTTACAGTATGCTGTTTTAGTTGCAGAATTATTTTTATTCAGTGCCTTTACCATTACCCTTAGCATCAGTCATTTGTGGAGAGCAGATGTTGAAACATAAGAGGATCACAGATCAGTGTAATAGAGCCAATCTGACAGTGCAGTCTGGGAATGAGTGGGAGTTGAAGGCCAATGGTCAGTCCACCAGACAGACCACCCAGGACTGTGGCCATTTTCATGGGGTGGTGGTGGGCCATGGACTGGACAGACAGTTGGTGTGACGTGTGTGTCAGTCAGTGGTGTTGTTTGTCAGACTGCCTGGGCTCTCAGATAGTCACACCGACATGGGACAGACGGACAAGCGGCGACAGCTGCAGTTATTTTGGTGGGCTCTTTGTTGTTGTTCTGCTCTGGCCTTGGAGGTGATCACTGGCCGCACTCACCAGCGTGAGCGTCACTGACGTATACAGGGGGTCAGAAAACTGAGCAGAACATGAGGAAGGGAGGGGATGAGATGGCATGACTACTCTAGAGAACAACTTGGTAGAACAAGAAAGATAAGGGAGTAAACATTATTTATAATAAGGATTACATGGAGAAAACCGGACCTGTCTGAAATGACAATGGATGGCCCTCCCTTCAGCAAAATATATTTTACCTAAACCTTCCCAGAACAGTTGAAAAACAAGTGACCCTCCCCTATACCCAAAATAATAATTAAAACATCAAGTGGATAGCAGAGAATAAATATGTCTACCGTTTACCCTCACTTGTTGAACAGACCAGAGCCTTAGATATGCAGTTTTAGAAACTGTTCTTCGTCCTGTAAGCATTACATCGCAACGCAGGAATTTTGATAGGGCACAGGGCTACAGACCAGAAGGTTGTGGGTTCACAGATCACCGTAGACACTCTTTTATAGTAAAAGCATTGCATGAATCTATAATTGTATTTGCAGGTCCGAGAAAAAATTGCCTTTTTAAAAATGTCAAGCAATTCTTCGTCATTTTACAACACAATTTACCGAAATTACAGGCTAAGAATGGGCAAAGAGATAGGCCTGTGTATTCATCCTATTATATTTCTCCAATGCCAAATCAGTGTGTCTTGTTTGCAATGAAACTGTCCCTGTTTGCAAATAATTACATCTGAGACATCATTAGGAATCTGAGCATGGTGCTTTCAAAAGTTAGGCCTACCTTTCTGTATATTTTTTATGGTACAGAAAGTGAATAACTGCATCAATTGATAGTGACATATTTAGATTACTTCCCAAGCAAAGTCTATTTTTTGTCTCCTCAGCTATAGAAGGTTGTATCTCAGCCTCTGGATGTCAAAGAAACTAACAATGATTTCCCCATATGCATCAGTCACGTCTTTCCCTGGTATTTTACAACTTGTTTCTTGCATAAAGCTTCACAGACCAAAGCTCTGTTATAGATCACTTTATATAATCAGATCTGTTTTGTTTTCTTCCAAATCTTAAGCTAACAAGGGGTAGGCCTGTGCTTTTTGCCATTGTCTTTAATAAAGGTAGGCCTATGGCATACCCTCTCCTACTCCCTCAGTTTGAGTCCTGGTTTTAACTTAACAGCCCTTCACTGACACAGAGGTAGGCTATTCAAAGAGTGCATGGTGGGTGGAGGAATTGACCTACAAATCTATAGATATAGCAACCTATACCCTAGTTTAATCTAGTTTAATCCTATACCCTAGTGTAATACCCTAGTTTAATCCTATACCCTAGTTTAATCTAGTTTAATCCTATACCCTAGTTTAATACCCTAGTTTAATCTGTTAAAGAGGAAGAAATAGGCTCAAAGCCATCTAACACAAAGCTCTCTAATTTAAATTAAGACGTTGAAATGAATTAAGCCTACTTGAATTTGCTTACTTTCAGCACAATGAGCTGTCCATTTACGATTGATTGTGCCACGGCTACTACTTCAAGTTTCAGCACCACAATGTACTTTTCTCGAATCTGGCTTATTGTGAGTTTATTAATTAACTGACAAATAGGCCTACATCATGGGCAAGAAACATATGGTTTTTAATAAAATCTATTATAGTAGTAGCAAGCTATCAAAGTTGACCACAGGTCCTCCTTCTCATCTTTGCGCTCTTTTTCTCAAACTGAACAGAACAGAGACTTTAGGCTAGTCAGCTCACAAGACGGTGCCTTTTTTGGATTAGGCCTAATCAACAAAATATTTTCGGAAGAAGCCTTTGACTC
This sequence comes from Oncorhynchus kisutch, assembly GCF_002021735.2. Taxonomy (NCBI): domain Eukaryota; kingdom Metazoa; phylum Chordata; class Actinopteri; order Salmoniformes; family Salmonidae; genus Oncorhynchus; species Oncorhynchus kisutch. The sequence goes on along the minus strand of NC_034190.2, from coordinate 71,263,639 downwards.
CTGAACTGCCGCCGTAGGACTACACAGCGCAGCCATTGGTTAGGCAGCACACAAAAACGTTTGTGATCAGAAAGAGCTGAGCAGAGCAGGCCAGGGCTCAGGGCTGGAATATCCATTGCAGTGTGTAATGCAGCCTAGTTTTATTTACACCATCCCAGCAGCTCTCTTAGAAATAGAACGTTGTTCTGTGCTTCTCCAAGCATGCACTTTGTAGCTTATAGCCTTTGGATGATTTGATTGAGACCAACCTACAGTAAATAGCCTATAGGCGCACTTGATATTGTGCACCCAGCATAGAATCAGAGATGAGGAGTGGCATCGGGCACACATTGATATATAACTTAATAAGCAACTAACTCTAAAACACTGAGAAATACTGACATTTCATCAATTACAAATGACATGACCCTAAATACAAAACCCTTGCCTTGACTGAAATTGGAAAAAAATTACCATCCCCATTTTCCTCCAGAACCCATTATGTACATTTCAATTCATCCCTAAGAGGAAAGAAAAGAGTACAATTGTATTGTAGAAGGACACTGTCTGTGTTGGGACATATGTGTTAACATAACTCTCTTTATCCTTGATTGGTTATTTGTTTACTGTCAGTGCCAAGACATTATCCTGGATCACTATTCAGTGTTAGTAGGAATAGTCTTACTCATGGACTCCAGCTCTGGGCCCTTGATGCTGCTACAGTCTGTTGTATCAATAATAGTTCATGTTGCCTTGGAGAACTGGACTTTCCCTCTCCTCTTTAGGAAACGCTGCTTCAGGAGATTCAGTTTACACAGAGGGCATATTTGTTACTGTTTCAGATACTCTTCTCAACTTATTGATAGTAGAGGACAGTAACAAATATCTCTGTCTAATTGACCTACATTACTGATGGCATGTCAAAGGGGGATATCAGGATATCCACTAATCTCGGCACCGAGAACCACATCTTGCATGCGTGCTGGTCTGGCCAGCTACTCAATTTGGCTACCCGATAACACAAAAGACTAGACACCTCTGCTCCCTCCGGTGCAGAATTTGTTATCATATCATTGTGTATCACAGTTAGACATGGTTTCCTGCACTACTCTAGGGGAGTGCCCATTATCATAGTAATAATCCTGCTCTAGGGATTGGCTAAACAGTTTACAACTTTTGTTCCCCTTGTTTGAAAAAACAAATTCACATTACTCCCTAAAATGACAAAAAAAAGGAAGCAAAGCTACACACAATTCTATTAGTCTTTGATCTAGTAAAGAAAAAGGAAAAAATAAAATAATATTTTCTTCTTCAGACTCAGATGCAGTACAGTAAACACCTTGTTTCAGTGAGTGAGTCATCGACAGTCAACAGTAGCTTAGGACTTAAAACAAAAGTTTAGCCACAACTTCTCTGCTCTCATCTCTTTTTTCTCTCATAGCAGCAATTTGATTGTGACAAGGATCACAACATTTCCAGGAGCTCTTTGAAGTTGTGCGAATGCTTCGTTAACACTAATTAGGTTGGGTCACCATGAACTGGACTACCCACAAACCCTTTAACCTTTTATGGAAGGGACTGCCGCCGCCTTCTGTGTGTGACACTGTTATATGTTTCTGGAGCCTTTCATTGTAAAACAGAGCTCCATGAAGCCATCTTTCATGTAGAGACTTCTGTTCTTAGCGCATCACATTAAATCGTATTCACTTTCTTACCAAGCAGGAGAGATGCATACATCATGCATACTTACAGAGAAGTCTCTCTAGTCTAATAGATGGACATGTGCTACAATTCAATTATATTGTCTCAGCGTAGGCCTGTGTGTATTTCTATGTGCACAGCTGGGACACAGCTGGATACAGCAGCCCTACTTGATTATATAGGCCTTGCCAACAGTTCATGTTTATGACAGGGGACATGCAACAGACTCTGGCTGGAGCCTTTCTAAGAGTTCCTGTAGTTAGGATATCAATATAAGAGGTAGTATTGAGTATTAATCCACTGAAACAAATCTAACTTTAACCATATCTACATGTACATGCTACCTCAATCAGCCTGACTAACCGGTGTCTGTATGTAGCCTCTCTACTTCTATTGCCTCGCACTGTTATTTTTCACTGTCTTTCTACTGTTGTTTTTATTTCTTTACTTACCTATTGTTCACCTAATACCTTTTTTGCACTATTGGTTAGAGCCTGTAAGTAAGCATTTCACTGTAAGGTCTACCACACCTGTTGTATTCGGCGCATGTGACAAATAAACTTTGATTTGATTTGATTTGACCGTTTCAATTCAGTCTTTCGTAGCAAAATTTGAAATTGTGTTTTTTACATTGGATAAAAGTAGAGACTCAGCGCTAGAAAATGTTATATCATACACCTCAGTTGAGGAACAATGGGAAAGTAATTCTGCTTTGAAAGTTAATAAACTTGTAACCTCACTTTTGAGAAAATGGCCCTTGAATGTTTTGGTACACCTAGTGAAGAGCTCTTCTTTGTCTACACCCATGTGAGGCCATGTACTAAACAACCAAAGAATTCAAGAAAAAGGCTGGTTTATAAACTTAATCTGGAGTGCCAGAGTGTGCTCAGAGTGTGCTTTGGGTGTTGGTAAACTCAGAGCGTTGTCAGGTTGTCCGTTCATAAATTCAGAGCGTTTCGCTCTCGGAGCGTTCAGAGCGCACACTCAACACTCTGGCCGAGGAGTAAAATATGATCTGAGTGCTCTGACCTAACAACAGCAGTCAAGCACTAACTGGCTAACGTTGGCTAGATTGCTAGCTACTTCCAGACACAAATGAGAGAACAGCTCACTCTGACCATTTTACTAGCAGAGCTGGTCAGGCTGTTTTTATGTTATCCAGAGCATTGGTGACTGCAACTGTGCTGCTGGAAACAATTTAATTACGCTTTTTTGCCAATGTTTACTGACTCCGACCGTATTCAACGGGTGTTGAGTGTTCGTAAATTCGTCAGTTATTCTGTGCTCTGGCACACTCAGACAAGAGTGATAGTCATCTATCGACTGACATTCTTTTGAAATGGTTACTTGCATAGTAGTAGAGTCTTTTGTTTAGGCATGTAGCTAGCTAGCTAAACAATTAATCATAATCCCAACTCATAACGTTACTACCCTGCATGAATCTGCAGGTAGCTAACGAACCAGGTTCAATGTTAGCTAGCTAACATTAGGCTTTAACTAGCAATGCAAATGAATCTGAGATACAAATAATATAACTACACAGATCATATATGTAACATTAACTAGAGAGCCAGCTAGCTAACGTTAGCTTTAACTTTAACTTGAAATAAAAATTACTTTCTGACAAAATTAGAAATGTGTAATTTCTGAAAATGTAGCTAGTTAGACTATCTTACAGTTGAAGTCGGAAGTTTACATACGCCTTAGCCAAATACATTTTGCAATTTAATCCTAGTAAAAATGTCCTGTTTTAGGTCACTTTATTTTAAGAATGTGAAATGTCAGAATAATAGTAGAGAGAAGGATTTATTTCAGCTTGTATTTCTTTCATCACATTCCCAGTGGGTCAGAAGTTTACATACACTCAATTAGTATTTAGTAGCATTGCCATTAAATTGTTGAACTTGGGTCAAACGTTTCGGGTAGCCATCCACAAGCTTGGGTGAATTTTAGCCCATTCTTCCTGACAGAGCTGGTGTAACTGAGTCAGGTTTGTAGGTCCCCTTGCTCGCACACGCTTTTTCAGTTCTGCCCACAATTTTTTATAGGATTGAGGTCAGGGCTTTGTGATGGCCACTCCAATACCTTGAGTTTGTTGTCCTTAAGCCATTTTGCCACAAGTTTGGAAGTATGCTTGGGGTCATTGTCCATTTGGAAGTCCCAGAAGCTTTAACTTCCTGACTGATGTCTTGAGATGTTGCAATATATCCACATATCCGCTTCAATATATAAACACAATATATTTTGTGAAGTGCACCAGTCCCTCCTGCAGCAAAGCACCCCCACAACATGATGCTGCCAGCCCCGTGCTTCACGGTTGGGATGGTATTCTTCGGCTTGCAAGCCTCCCCTTTTCCCCCTAAACATAATGATGTTCATTATTATTTTTGTTTCATCAGACGACAGGACATTTCTCCAAAAAGTGCAATCTTTGTTCCCATGTGCAGTTGCAAACCATAGTCTGGCTTTTCTATGGCGGTTTTGGAGCAGCCTTTCAGGTTATGTCGATATAGGACTTGTTTTACTGTGGATATAGATACTTTTGTACCTGTTTCCTCCAGCATCTTCACAAGGTCCTTTGCTGTTGTTCTGGGATTGATTTGTACTTTTCACACCAAAGTATCTCCATCTCTAGGAGACAGAACGCGTCTCCTTCCTGAGCGGTGTGACGGCTGCGTGGTCCATTGGGGTTTATACTTGCATACTATTGTTTGTACAGATGAACGTGGTACCTTCAGGTGTTTGGAAATTGCAATTTTTTTCCTGGGGTCTTGACTGATTTCTTTAGATTTTCCCATGATGTCAGGCAAAGAGGCGCCAATTGACTCAAATTATGTCAATTAGCCTAACAGAAGCTTCTAAAGCCATGACATAATTTTCTGTAATTTTCCAACTGTTTAAAGGCACGGTCAACTTAGTGGATGTAAACTTCTGACCCACTGGAATTGTGATATTGTCCTAACCGACTTGCCAAAACTATAGTTTGTCAACAAGAAATTTGTGGAGTGGTTGAAAAATGAGTTTTAATGACTCCAACCTAAGTGTATGTAAACTTCCGACTTCAACTGTACATGGATGGATGCTTCTCCCTATCTGTCACGGATGCCATGGTTGCGCTTAGTTTGAAGATGTAATCTGGAGACAGGTGTTTTATACAACAGCTCTGTGTTCTCTTTTCGACTCGGTCTACATATTTGCAATCAAACTGCAGAATTTTCTCCTTCTCCTTAGCGATCATTGTCTAATTCCACTGATTACAAAACTTGGTCCTCCAGAAAGTGGAGAGCAACACTAATGTAGTTCTACTCTGTGATATCTTTCAAAAAAGCTGCATTAGAAAGGATTACCTACACATACTGACCAGCTCATGATATAGACAGAAGTGTTGGCAGACCAATTCGAACTCATCTCTTGGCATGTCCACTCATTATCTCAGCCAATCATGGCTAGCGGGAAGGTTTCTGCTTTTTTCTGTGGCTAACCCAACTAGGCTTGTAATTGAACTATTTTATTCATATTTACAGATGGCATAGACATTTGTTATTCAGGCACATGAAAGTTCACGTTCCAGAAGGCATTTCTGTACGAAAAAAACGCATTTTGATTGAAAAAAGAGTTTATGTTCAAATGGCTCTCCTGTGAAGTAGTGACGAGTGAAACACGACTAGTTTCCTGAAACGAGTCACAAATGTGAATGATATTATTTTTTTTGCGTTGGTTTATTTTGCACAATAGGCTACATGAATATAACGTTTAATTACCTGGTAGAAAGGATCTCTTCATAGAATTTCGTAAATTTCAACTCATCAAACTCCTGCTCAAGTGATTTTTCAGAACATGCTCCTCAGTGGAACCATAACCAAAGCAATGGAAGAATGAATGAGTCATCAGAAAACTCTTCCCATCATTGATGTCTTTTCCAGTGTAATATTGCACCGGTTTTTAGTGAGAAATCAGACGGTCTCTCCAGCGTTTCCATCTTAATGGGAACAACAGGAAGTGCCAACTCCCATTTGACTCTCTGAGTCTGAAACCCCCTTTTTACAGGGTGGATCCATCAGAGAGGCAGGATCCATCAGAGGCAGGTTGCGTCCCAAATGGCACCCTATTCCCTATGTAGTGCACTACTTCTAACCAGGGTCCATATGGTTTTGGTCAAAGGTTGTGCACTATATAGGCAATAGGATGTCATTTGGGACGCACCCACAATGTGAAAAGCATAGAGTGGAGGGAAGTGTTGGAAAGGAAGTGTGTCCTGTCTGAGGGATATCCTCTCAGCTCCAGAGACATAATGAGATAATTATCTTACAAATAACTCCCGACCTCCTTCCCTGGATACTGTCATCAGTGTCTCCCCTGTATTAATGTAGTGTTCAGTCAGTGTCTCCCCTATATTAATGTAGTGTTCAGTCAGTGTCTCCCCTATATTAATGTAGTGTTCAGTCAGTGTCTCTCCTATATTAATGTAGTGTTCAGTCAGTGTCTCCCCTATATTAATGTAGTGTTCAGTCAGTGTCTCCCCTATATTAATGTAGTGTTCAGTCAGTGTCTCCCCTATATTAATGTAGTGTTCAGTCAGTCTCCCCTATATTAATGTAGTGTTCAGTCAGTGTCTCCCCTATATTAATGTAGTGTTCAGTCAGTGTCTCACCTATATTAATGTAGTGTTCATTCAGTGTCTCACCTATATTAATGTAGTGTTCATTCAGTGTTTCACCTATATTAATGTAGTGTTCATTCAGTGTTTCACCTATATTAATGTAGTGTTCAGTCAGTGTCTCCCCTATATTAATGTAGTGTTCATTCAGTGTCTCCCCTATATTAATGTAGTGTTCAGTCAGTGTTTCACCTATGTTAATGTAGTGTTCAGTCAGTGTCTCCCCTATATTAATGTAGTGTTCAGTCAGTGTCTCCCCTATATTAATGTAGTGTTCAGTCAGTGTCTCCCCTATATTAATGTAGTGTTCATTCAGTGTCTCCCCTATATTAATGTAGTGTTCAGTCAGTGTCTCCCCTATATGAATGTAGTGTTCAGTCAGTGTCTCCCCTATATTAATGTAGTGTTCATTCAGTGTTTCACCTATATTAATGTAGTGTTCAGTCAGTGTCTCACCTATATTAATGTAGTGTTCATTCAGTGTCTCACCTATATTAATATAGTGTTCATTCAGTGTCTCCCCTATATTAATGTAGTGTTCAGTCAGTGTTTCACCTATATTAATGTAGTGTTCATTCAGTGTTTCACCTATATTAATGTAGTGTTCAGTCAGTGTTTCACCTATATTAATGTAGTGTTCATTCAGTGTTTCACCTATATTAATGTAGTGTTCAGTCAGTGTCTCCCCTATATTAATGTAGTGTTCAGTCAGTGTTTCACCTATATTAATGTAGTGTTCATTCAGTGTATCACCTATATTAATGTAGTGTTCAGTCAGTGTTTCACCTATATTAATGTAGTGTTCATTCAGTGTTTCACCTATATTAATATAGTGTTCAGTCAGTGTCTCCCCTATATTAATGTAGTGTTCAGTCAGTGTCTCCCCTATATTAATGTAGTGTTCAGTCAGTGTCTCCCCTATATTAATGTAGTGTTCAGTCAGTGTCTCCCCTATATTAATGTAGTGTTCATTCAGTGTCTCACCTATATTAATGTAGTGTTCATTCAGTGTTTCGCCTATATTAATGTAGTGTTCATTCAGTGTTTCACGTATATTAATGTAGTGTTCAGTCAGTGTCTCCCCTATATTAATGTAGTGTTCATTCAGTGTCTCCCCTATATTAATGTAGTGTTCAGTCAGTGTCTCCCCTATATTAATGTAGTGTTCAGTCAGTGTCTCCCCTATATTAATGTAGTGTTCATTCAGTGTTTCACCTATGTTAATGTAGTGTTCATTCAGTGTCTCCCCTATATTAATGTAGTGTTCAGTCAGTGTCTCCCCTATATTAATGTAGTGTTCAGTCAGTGTTTCACCTATGTTAGTGTAGTGTTCATTCAGTGTCTCCCCTATATTAATGTAGTGTTCAGTCAGTGTCTCCCCTATATTAATGTAGTGTTCATTCAGTGTCTCCCCTATATTAATGTAGTGTTCAGTCAGTGTCTCCCCTATATTAATGTAGTGTTCAGTCAGTGTCTCCCCTATATTAATGTAGTGTTCATTCAGTGTTTCACCTATGTTAATGTAGTGTTCATTCAGTGTCTCCCCTATATTAATGTAGTGTTCAGTCAGTGTCTCCCCTATATTAATGTAGTGTTCAGTCAGTGTTTCACCTATATTAATGTAGTGTTCATTCAGTGTTTCACGTATATTAATGTAGTGTTCAGTCAGTGTCTCCCCTATATTAATGTAGTGTTCATTCAGTGTTTCACCTATATTCATGTAGTGTTCAGTCAGTGTCTCCCCTACATTAATGTAGTGTTCAGTCAGTGTTTCACCTATATTAATGTAGTGTTCTTTCAGTGTATCACCTATATTAATGTAGTGTTCAGTCAGTGTTTCACCTATATTAATGTAGTGTTCATTCAGTGGTTCACCTATATTAATGTAGTGTTCAGTCAGTGTCTCCCCTATATTAATGTAGTGTTCAGTCAGTGTTTCACCTATGTTAATGTAGTGTTCAGTCAGTGTCTCCCCTATATTCATTGCGGCTGCCCGAATATAGGGAAAAATGGCACAAACATCACAAACAGTCATTCTGTTACCAAACTTTGAATCTGCACTGTTCTTCAAGTAAATGTACAGTGCCTTGCGAAAGTATTCGGCCCCCTTGAACTTTGTGACCTTTTGCCACATTTCAGGCTTCAAACATAAAGATATAAAACTGTATTTTTTTGGGAAGAATCAACAACAAGTGGGACACAATCATGAAGTGGAACGACATTTATTGGATATTTCAAACCTTTTTAACAAATCAAAAACTGAAAAATTGGGCGTGCAAAATTATTCAGCCCCCTTAAGTTAATACTTTGTAGCGCCACCTTTTGCTGCGATTACAGCTGTAAGTCGCTTGGGGTATGTCTCTATCAGTTTTGCACATCGAGAGACCGAAAATTTTTCCCATTCCTCCTTGCAAAACAGCTCGAGCTCAGTGAGGTTGGATGGAGAGCATTTGTGAACAGCAGTTTTCAGTTCTTTCCACAGATTCTCGATTGGATTCAGGTCTGGACTTTGACTTGGCCATTCTAACACCTGGATATGTTTATTTTTAAACCATTCCATTGTAGATTTTGCTTTATGTTTTGGATCATTATCTTGTTGGAAGACAAATCTCCGTCCCAGTCTCAGGTCTTTTGCAGACTCCATCAGGTTTTCTTCCAGAATGGCCCTGTATTTGGCTCCATCCATCTTCCCATCAATTTTAACCATCTTCCCTGTCCCTGCTGAAGAAAAGCAGGCCCAAACCATGATGCTGCCACCACCATGTTTGACAGTGGGGATGGTGTGTTCAGGGTGATGAGCTGTGTTGTTCAATTTTGGTTTCATCTGACCAGAGCACCTTCTTCCACATGTTTGGTGTGTCTCCCAGGTGGCTTGTGGCAAACTTTAAATGACACTTTTTATGGATATCTTTAAGAAATGGCTTTCTTCTTGTCACTCTTCCATAAAGGCCAGATTTGTGCAATATACGACTGATTGTTGTCCTATGGACAGAGTCTCCCACCTCAGCTGTAGATCTCTGCAGTTCATCCAGAGTGATCATGGGCCTCTTGGCTGCATCTCTGATCAGTCTTCTCCTTGTATGAGCTGAAAGTTTAGAGGGACGGCCAGGTCTTGGTAGATTTGCAGTGGTCTGATACTCCTTCCATTTCAATATTATCGCTTGCACAGTGCTCCTTGGGATGTTTAAAGCTTGGGAAATCTTTTTGTATCCAAATCCGGCTTTAAACTTCTTCACAACAGTATCTCGGACCTGCCTGGTGTGTTCCTTGTTCTTCATGATGCTCTCTGCGCTTTTAACGGACCTCTGAGACTATCACAGTGCAGGTGCATTTATACGGAGACTTAAATACAATCCACCTGTGTGTAATCATCATCATTAGTCATTTAGGTCAACATTGGATCATTCAGAGATCCTCACTGAACTTCTGGAGAGAGTTTGCTGCACTGAAAGTAAAGGGGCTGAATAATTTTGCACGCCCAATTTTTTTTTTGTTAAAAAGGTTTGAAATATCCAATAAATGTCGTTCCACTTCATGATTGTGTCCCACTTGTTGTTGATTCTTCACAAAAAAATACAGTTTTATATCTTTATGTTTGGAGCCTGAAATGTGGCAAAAGGTCGCAAAGTTCAAGGGGGCCGAATACTTTCGCAAGGCACTGTATTTGTGGAAATTGTTAAAAGTAGTCCTTGTGCATAGTTGAATGGTTTGTTTAACTTTGCAATTATTGGTTTTGTTTGACATGCATATTAAATGTAGTATCAGCATCACCCTGTTACTGTGGATTTGCGTAGATACACTGCTACTATACTCTTTAAATACTACAGATATGGACTCTGTCATGCAATGGGAGGACTTACATGTCTTTCATGTCAGATATTCTGTGTAAACCTGTTTTTGTTTTGTCATTATGGGGTATTGTGTGGATTGATGAGGGAAAACAACTATTTAATAAATTTTTAGAAAAGGCTGTAATGTAACAAAATGTAGAAAAAGTCAAGGGGTCTGAATACTTTCCGAAGGCACTGTATATGTAATTTATCAGTCCTACAGTTTAAGTAATTTATTCTGTGATTGGAAATTAGTGTCAAATGTATGGGTCATTACAGATGCACTGTACAGTCGTGGCCAAAACTTTTGAGAATGACACAAATATTATTCTGCTGCCTCAGTTTGAATGATGGCAATTTGCATACACTCCAGAATGTTATGAAGAGCGATCAGATGAATTGCAATTAATTGCAAAGTCCCTCTTTGCCATGCAAATGAACTGAATCCCCCAAAAACATTTCCACTGCATTTCAGCCCTGCCACAAAAGGACCAGCTCACATCATATCAGTGATTCTCTCGTTAACACAGGTGTGAGTCTTGACGAGGACAAGGCTGGAGATCACTCTGTCATGCTGATTGAGTTTCAATAACAGACTGGAAGCTTCAAAAGGAGGGTGGTGCTTGGAATCATTGACAAGAAATCGGCTGATGTCCATTCTTCCATTGACAACCTGAAAACCTCCATGAATGTTCTCCTTTTGAGAACGACTGAGGCTGAGTTGCGCATTAGCACAGTTGAAGATACCATCACTCGACATGACCAGGTTCTGATACAACTGCAGAAGGACAATGCCTACCGCAAAAACAAGGTAGACCAGATGGAGAACCAGAACAGACGAAGCAATATCCGTGTGGTGGGATTGAAAGAGGACAGCGAGGGCCGTGACCCGGTCTGTTTCTTCACTCAATGGATCCCTGATGTCCTAGGCATAATCAACTTCACCAAGCCACTGGAAATCAAACGTGCAACTGAAAGCAGAGGAAAGTAAGAGGACAATTAATGCTATAGAAACTCTTACTACTGAGATATCTTTCGACCCTACTGAAATTAATGATACTTTTAAGAAATACTACGAAGACCTCTACACTTCCCAATCAAGTGATGATCTATCAGAGATCGACTCCTTTCTCTCCACTCTCAAACTCCCATGCCTGTCTGAGGAAGACGGATAGCGCCTGAGTGAACAGTTCTCAGTTCCTGAATTGTTGGAGGCCATTAAATCCTTACCCTCTAATAAATCTCCTGGGGAGGATGGCTTCCCTCCAGAGTTCAATAAAGAATTTAGGGAGCTGTTGGTCCCCTACCTTATGGAGGCACTTAAAAAAGCTGGGGAAGACAACTGCTTTCCAGAGTCTTTCTCTCAAGCAGTGATTACTGTAATCCACAAGAAAGGGGAAAACCCCGCTAAAGTGTGCCTCCTTAACACGGATTGTAAACTGGTCACCAAGAGGCTATCTAAGAGACTGGAGTCATGTCTTCCCCTGTTGGTCAACCCAGATCAGACTAGCTTCATAATTAATAGACTGTCCTCCAATAATCTCAGAAGGTTCTTTGATATAATTCACCTAGCTAACAACAACAAAATACCTAGTGTCGCAGTCTCCCTCGACGCTGAAAAGCTCTTTGATAGGGTTGAATGGCCATACCTCTTTCGCATCTTGGAAAAGTTTGGTTTAGGTACTGTGTTTGTAAATTTGATAAAATCACTCTACAAATCTACTAAAGCTAGGATTGCTACCAATGGGGGAACAGACAAGTTTGCCCAATTAGCCCCCACCTCTTTGCCATCGCCATTGAACCGTTGGCTGAGGCTATTAGAACATGACATACATGGCTTTGAGGTGGGCCCCAATACCCATAAGTTATCACTCTTTGCGGACACCTTATCTTATTTCTAACAAACCCAGAACACTCCCTCTCTCACTTGCAGATCCTACTACAGTGTTATAGTTCTTTATCTGGATATAAGGTCAATTCTGATAAAAGTGAAATCTTACCATTGTCTCTCTTTGACCACCATACCATCAAGCACAAGTTTCCTTTTAGATGGTCTCCTATGGGCTTCACATATTTGGGTATAATGGTGGATGGTAACCTGAACAACCTATATGAACTCATTCTGGCTAGCTTGTTGCAAAAGGTGGAGGGTGACCTTTGTAAATGGATGGACTTGCCTCTCTACTGGGTAGAATAAATGTAATTAAAATGAATGTCCTGCCCAGATTTCTATATTTGTTTCAATCTCTTACGATGCTCTTATGTCAGGACTAACACTACGTGAGCTAGATAAACCCAGACGTGGGAAAACAATCTGGGTATTGATCTTGATGAGGATCTATGGCGTGACCTATGCAGGGATGGTGTTACATCCACATTGAACTCCAGATACAGACTGATCCAGTTTAATTTCATCCATCAGCTCTATATCACCCCATCTAGACTGCACAAGTTCAACCCTGATATCTCCTCCCTATGTTTTAGATGTGACTCAGATGAAGGAACATTCCTCCATTCCACTTGGCAATGTTCAAAACGACACGGTTTCTGGCAGGGGGTATGCGTTACCATATCCTCAATTCACTGGGTTGCATTACCTTTAGACCCGGAGGTCTGTCTACTGGGTAACTTTACTAACTCCAATCTTAGGCAAAGCCATACTATAAAGCTAACAGAAATATTGCTAGCGATTGCCAAGAAATGTATTGCCTTGAAATGGAAATCGGATTCCCCCCTGCCAGTTGCAATGTGGCTATCGGAAGTTAATAGTTGTATCCCACTGGAGAAAATCACTTACTACTTGAGGAATAAGTTAGAGACATTTTACAGAATTGGACAACCTTTCATTGACTATATGAAAAATCTCACATTGATTGAATATCTATATAACCCTTATATAATGTTTCACACGTAATGTATAGTATGTAGCTCATTATTATTATTTTTTATTTTGCTCTTTATTATGACTTATTTATTGTATGTTTGTATATACAGTTATTATTAATATTATTATTTAAAAAAAAAATAATAATAATGCTTGTCTGTTACTGTCACTTTGTCCTATTGCTGTCTAATATCTTTTCACTTTTGTTTTAATTGGAAAATGCATACATAAATGATTTAAAAAATACATGGTTACCTGCAAGGAAACACGTGCCGTCATCTTTGCTTTGCACAAAAAGGGCTTCACAGGCAAGGATTTTCTGCCAGTAAGATTGCACCTAAATCAACCATTTATCGGATCATCGAGAACTTCAAGGAGAACGGTTCAGTTGTTGTGAAGAAGGCTTCAGGGCGCCCAAGAAAGTCCAGCAAGCGCCAGGACCGTCTCCTAAAGTTGATTCAGCTGCAGGATCGGGGCACCACCAGTACAGAGCTTGCTCAGGAATGGCAGCAGGCAGGTGTGAGTACATCTGCACGCACAGTGAGGCGAAAACTTTTGAAGGATGGCCTGGTGTCAAGAAGGGCAGCAAAGCAGCCACTTCTCTCCAGGAAAAACATCAGGGACAGACTGATATTCTCCAAAAGATACAGGGATTGGACTGCTGAGGACTGGGCTAAAGTCATTTTCTCTGATGAATCCCCTTTCCGATTGTTTGGGGCATCCGGAAAAAAAGCTTGTCCAGAGAAGACAAGGTGAGCGCTACCATCAGTCCTGTGTCATGCCAACAGTAACGCATCCTGAGACCATTCATGTGTGGGGTTGCTTCTCAGCCAAAGGAGTGGGCTCACTCACAATTTTGCCTAAGAACACAGCCATGAATAAAGAATGGTACCAACACATCCTCCGAGAGCAACTTCTCCCAACCATCCAGGAACAGTTTGGTGACGAACAATGCCTTTTCCAGAATGATGAAGCACCTTGTCATAAGGCTACAGTGATAACTAAGTGGCTTGGGGAACAAAACATCGATATTTTGGGTCCATGGCCAGGAAACTCCCTAGACCTTAATCCCATTGACAGTTTGTGGTCAAACCTCAAGACGCGGGTGGATAAACAAAAACCCACAAATTCTGACAAACTCCAAGCATTGATTATGCAAGAATGGGCTGCCATCAGTCAGGACGTGGCCCAGAAGTTAATTGACAGCATGCCAGGGCAGATTGCAGAGGTCTTGAAAAAGAAGGGTCAACACTGCAAATATTGACTCTTTGCATCAACTTCATGTAATTGTCAATAAAAGCCTTTGACACTTATGAAATGCTTGTAATTATACTTCAGTATTCCATAGTAACATCTGACAAAAATATCTAAAGACACTGAAGCAGCAAACTTTGTGGAAATTAGTATTTGTGTCATTCCTAAAACCTTTGGCCACGACTGTAGATTTAGGCTACAGTGCTGTATAACTATTTAGCACTTTTACATGTATCATCAGGCCTCGCTATGTCAAAGGAAGGTAGCATTGCAGACACACTGCTCCTATACTATATATATAGTGTACAACATTAGGCTCTGTCGTGTGTGTGTGCTTTGATATTCATTGAATGTATCTGTCATTTATCATGGGACTAGACGTTAAAGACAGTGGAATGTAACAGATATACTGATACACTGCAACTAATATTCAATGCATTTCATTTGCATTAAGACACAAATCAGGATTATTCATCTCACATTGGTTCTCAAAGACTTGGCCTTGTGTCATACAAGGTATTTTAACTCTGTTCACACATTCCGATTGCCAATTTCCACAAAGCTCGTCCCTCTTCGCAATTCATTCAGTCTGAATATGGACTTTTTCTTAGTTGTGTACCTTTTTCTGTTGAGATACCTATTTTTTCAAAAATTATGTCCTTTCTAATCATCACTTTCTATTTTTCTCTTTCTCTTTCCCCTCACACTCCATTCCGCACCCACCAACCTCGACTAACTCTGTCCTTTTTCCTGCTTCATTTCAGTTGTTCTTGTTTCACCTTGACCCTTATCTTTGACCCAAATCGTTGACCCTTATCTTCGATCCCACATCACTCCCATCTGCCCTCTACCCTCCACCCCCCACTCTACTCCCTTTAGCATAGCACCGGTGGTGGAACCTCCCTTTTCGGGGGACATTCTAAGCCCAGACCAGGCAGACTACAGTCCAATGCAGTCTGATCTCTAATGCTCTCTGATCTCTCTACTGCTACTATTTTCCTTATACTCTCTATTGAAATACCTTGGCGTATCTTATCATCGTCTGCTCTGTTCAGCTATGCACTCTCATTTCCACATTCACTCTAGACACCATTCCTGGGACTCTTGGGATTGTGAAGTTTGAGTCCAGTCTGAAGGTTTTTCCATTTTAGGCAGGCTGTAATGTTTTCTGATGCCAGTGGAAAATGATGGGGTTATTCCATCATGTCATAGCTTTCCCTCCCTACCTATGACACTAGCACTAGCATTTCAGCTAAAAACAACTGGGCCAAAATAGGTTTTCATTTATTTCTTGATGGGTCACCATTTGTCATTTCGCCCTGAAAATCATGTTACATATTTCACACTATAATTACTTTCAATATTCCCTTATTGCCTTGTTAGGGTTATAGTTTTAGTTCCAACACTAAGCATGACTGAACTGATACACGGATTGGTCCACCCGAATGAGATACACAAGATGGAGCCGACAGACATGGTCACCCTGTATATGTATTTATTAGGTATCCCCATTGCCAAGGCAGCAGCTACTCTTCCTGGGGTCCAAACACATTAAAACACTTACATTACATATAAAACAAAAGATACAACAGTACATTATATAACATTATTACACCACTGCATACAGTATCTATAATACAAAATGTATGATACCACCATACAACAGTACATCATATAACATTATTACACCACTGCATACAGTATCTATAATACAAAATGTATGATACCACCATACAACAGTACATCATATAACATTATTACACCACTGCATACAGTATCTATAATACAAAATGTATGATACCACCATACAACAGTACATCATATAACATTATTACACCACTGCATACAGTATCTATAATACAAAATGTATGATACCACCATACAACAGTACATCATATAACATTATTACACCACTGCATACAGTATCTATAATACAAAATGTATGATACCACCATACAACAGTACATCATATAACATTATTACACCACTGCATACAGTATCTATAATACAAAATGTATGATACCACCATACAACAGTACATCATATAACATTATTACACCACTACATACAGTATCTATAATACAAAATGTATGATACCACCATACAACAGTACATCATATAACATTATTACACCACTGCATATAGTATCTATAATACAAAATGTATGATACCACCATACAACAGTACATCATATAACATTATTACACCACTGCATACAGTATCTATAATACAAAATGTATGATACCACCATACAACAGTACATCATATAACATTATTACACCACTGCATACAGTATCTATAATACAAAATGTATGATACCACCATACAACAGTACATCATATAACATTATTACACCACTACATACAGTATCTATAATACAAAATGTATGATACCACCATACAACAGTACATCATATAACATTATTACACCACTGCATACAGTATCTATAATACAAAATGTATGATACCACCATACAACAGTACATCATATAACATTATTACACCACTACATACAGTATCTATAATACAAAATGTATGATACCACCATACAACAGTACATCATATAACATTATTACACCACTACATACAGTATCTATAATACAAAATGTATGATACCACCATACAACAGTACATCATATAACATTATTACACCACTGCATACAGTATCTATAATACAAAATGTATGATACCACCATACAACAGTACATCATATAACATTATTACACCACTACATACAGTATCTATAATACAAAATGTATGATACCACCATACAACAGTACATCATATAACATTATTACACCACTACATATAGTATCTATAATACAAAATGTATGATACCACCATACAACAGTACATCATATAACATTATTACACCACTGCATACAGTATCTATAATACAAAATGTATGATACCACCATACAACAGTACATCATATAACATTATTACACCACTGCATACAGTATCTATAATACAAAATGTATGATACCACCATACAACAGTACATCATATAACATTATTACACCACTGCATATAGTATCTATAATACAAAATGTATGATACCACCATACAACAATATTACTATGTACGTATGTGTAGAGTGGGTGTGCTAGCGCTTGTGTGTGAATGCCTGTGTCTGTACCCTTGTGTGTGTCTCTTCACAGTCCCCACTGTTCCTTAAGGTGTAATTTTACCTGTTTTTAAATCTGATTTTACTGCTTGCATCAGCTACCTGATGTGGAATAGAGTTTCATGTAGTCATGGCTCTATGTAGTAATGTGCGCCTCTCATATTCTGTTCTGGACTTGGGTATTGTAAAGAGACCTCTGGCGGCATGCCTTGTGGGGTATGCATGGGTGTCCAAGCTGTGTGCTAGTAGTTTAAACAGACAGCTCGGTATATTCAGCACTTTTACATGTATCATCAGGCCTCGCTATGTCAAAGGAAGGTAGCATTGCAGACACACTGCTCCTATACTATATATATAGTGTACAACATTAGGCTCTGTCGTGTGTGTGTGCTTCTTACAAAAACAAGTAGTGATAAAGTCAATCTCTTCCACTTTGAGCCATGAGAGATTGACATGCATATCATTAATGTTAGCTCCCCGTGTACTTTTAAGGGCCAGCTGCCCTGTTCTGAGGCAATTGTAATTTTCCTAAGTCCCTCTTTGTGGCACCTGACCACACGACTGAACAGTAGTCCAGGTACGACAAAACTATGGCCTGTAGGACCTTCCTTGTTAATAATGTTGTTAACTTAGAACTACCCATCCCGGATCCGGGATAATTATCAGCAACTCTAATTAGCATAGCGCAACGGTCAAAAAATATTACTAGAAAATATTCATATTCATGAAATCACAAGTGAAATATAGTGAAACACAGCTTAGCCTTTTGTTAATCACCCTATCATCTCAGATTTTGAAATGATCCTTTACAGCCAAAGCAAGACAAGCGCTTGTGTAAGTTTATCGATAGCCTAGCATAGCATTATGTCCAGCTAGCAGCAGGAAGCTTGGTCACAAAAATCAGAAAAGCAATCAAATTAAATCGTTTACCTTTGATGAGCTTCGGATGTTTTCACTCACGAGACTCCCAGTTAGACAGCAAATGTTCCTTTTGTTCCATAAAGATTATTTTTATAGCCGAAATACCTCCGTTTCTTGTCCACGTTTTGTTGAGAAATCCACCGGAAATTGCGGTAACGACAACGGTGAAAAAAACTCCAAATTAGATCCATAATATCGACAGAAACATGGCAAACGTTTTTTCTAAACACTCCTCAAGGTGTTTTTCAAATATCTATTCGATAATATATAAACCGGGACAATTGGCTTTTCAGTAGGAGCGAGAGGAACAATGGCCGCATTTGTCTATTACGCACAAATCACTTTGAGAGCCACCACCTGACCACTGACGCAATGTTGTCGTTCACGCTCATTTTTCAAAATAAAAGCCTGAAACTATGTCTAGTGGCTGTAGACACATTAGGGAAGCCATAGAAAAAGAAATCTGGTTGATATCCCTTTCAATGGTTAATAGGGATGCATAGGAACACAGGGGTTTCAAAATAAGAGTCACTTCCTGATTGGATTTTTCTCAGGCTTTCTCCTGCAATATCAGTTCTGTTATACTCACAGACAATATTTTTACAGTTTTGGAAATTTATTCTAGCATCTGGTCCTGAGAAATAGCCCGTTTACTTTGGGAACGTTATTTTTCAAAAATGAAAATAGTGCCCCCTAGTTTCAAGAGGTTAACTTGTTATGGCTCCAATCCCGCTAACGGGAGCAATATGACAACTACCAGTGAAAATAGAGGGCGCCAAATTCAAACCACAGAAATCTCATAATTCCAATTCCTAAAACATACATGTGTCTGATATCATTTTAAAGTTAATCTTGTTGTTAATCCCACCAAAGTGTCCGATTTCAAATATGCTTTTCAGCAAAAGCACTATAAACGATTATGTTAGGTCTCCACCAAACCACAACAAGCACAGCCATTTTCCAGCGAAATATAGCATTCACAAAAAGCAGAAAAGAGATAAAATGAATCACTAACCCTGAATTACATTGGCGTATTAGATTCACTAGTTCCAAAAACATCAAGTGATTTGGCATAAACACATCGTTTCAACAGAAATACTCATCATAAATGTAGATGATAATACAAGTTATACACATGGAATTATAGATATACCTCTCCTTAATGCAACCGCTGTGTCATATTTTTAAAAAGGTTTATGGAAAAAGCAACCCATGCAATAATCTGAGGAGCTCAGAATAGTAGCCAAATTAGCAGCCATGTTGGAGTCAACAGAAACCAGAAAATACATGATAAATGTTTCCTTACCTTTGATGAACTAAATGTCCGTTATTTATGTCCAATTAGCTACTTTGGTTAGCGCGTTTGGTAAACAATTCCAAAGTCACAAAGCGCATCCACTATAACGTTACGAAATGTCCAAAAGTTCCGTAACAGTCAGTAGAAACATGTCAAACGATGTACTGAATCAATCTTTAGAATGTTGTTTACATATATCTTGAATAGCATTCCAACCGGAGAATTAGAATGACTTCAGATGACCAGTGGAACGCAGGTCCTTCCCATGTGAACGCGCATGGTGAAAGCATGGTCAACTCGTGGCAGTGGTGACTATTTCCTGTCTCATTTGACCCCCCTTCGCATTAGAGTCATCAGACAAAGTTCTATTGACCGTTAACATCTAGTGGAAGGGGTAGGAAGTGAAAACTCATCCATATCTCGCTGTAATTTCAATGAGAGCTTGGTTGAGAATCTGCCACCCCCAGATAAAATACAAGCAGGAAGTGGAATTTCTCAGGTTTTTGCCTGCAATATGAGTTCTGTTATACCCACAGACATAATTCAAACAGTTTTAGAAACTTCAGAGTGTTTTCTATCCAATACTACTAATAATATGCATATATTAGCAACTGAGACTGAGGAGCTAGCCGTTTACAATAGGCACCTTTTCATCCAAGCTACTCAATACTGCCCCTGCAGCCATAAAAAGTTAAGAAGGCAAGGCAACACTTTATTATGGACAGACTTCTCCCCATCTTAGCTACTGTTTTATCAATATGTTTTGAACATGACAGTTTGCAATCTAGGGTTACTCCTAGCAGTTTAGTCACTTCAACCTGCTCAATTTCTACATTATTCATTACAAGATTTAGTTGAGGTTATGGGTTTAGTGAATGATTTGTCCCAAATACAATGCTTTTGCCACCCATTCTGAAACTAACTGCAGCTCTTTGTTAAGTGTTGCAGTAATTTTAATCGCTGTAGTAGCTGACGTGTATAGTATCGAATCACCTGCATACATAGACACACTGGCTTTACTCATAGCCAGTCCAACAAAACAGCCCCCCTCAATATTTGTATCATCAATTTCTCATCAAGTGCTTAGCTTGTTGAATGTCCTTCCCTTATAAGTATACTGAATGTCTGTTGTCAATTTTTTTAACTGTAAAATAACATTGTATCTGGTCAAACACAATTTTTTCCAAAAGTTTACTAAGGATTGGTAACAGGCTGATTGGTCGACTTTTTGGGCCAGTAAAGGGAGCTTTACTATTCTTAGGTAGTGGAATGACTTTTGCTTCCCTCCAGGCCCGAGGGCACACACTTTCTAGTAGTATTAAATTTAAGCCCTGTTCCTAGCTCCTAGCCAACATATTTTCTCAGAACGTTTCTTGCATTTGAACCTACAGCTGGAAAGCCGGACTCTGACATTGCTCATTCTAATATTTCTACATTTCTTAATTCCTCTCTTTACATTTTTGGGATTTGGATGTATTGTTTTGTATTGTTAGGTATTACTGCAGTGTTGGAGCTAGGAACATAAGCATTTCTCTTCATCCGCAATAACATATGAAAAATATGTGTATGCAACCAACATTTTTTTATTTGAATGATGCAAATCAAATCACGTGCGCCAAATACAACAAGCCCTAACCAACAGTGCAATTTTTAAGTAAAAAATAGGTATTAAGTAAACAATAGATAAGTAAAGAAAATAAAAACATGAAAAAAGATAGTGAAAATAACATTAGTGAGGCTATATGCAGGTGGTACCATCACAGAGTAAATGTGCAGGGGCACCGGTTAGTCGGGCTAATTGAGGTAATATGTACATGTAGGTATAGTTAAAGTGACTATGCATAGATGATAAACAGAAAGTAGCAGCAGTGTAAAAGAGGGGTTGGCGGGACACAATGCAAATAGTCTGAGTAGACACTTGATCACCTGTTCTTATGGCTTGGGGGTAAGACCTGTTGAGAAGCCTTTTGGTCCTAGACTTGGCGCTCTGGTACCGTACACACTACCCTATGTGGTGCCTTGCGGTCGGAGGCCGAGCAGTTGCCGTACCAGGCAGTGATGCAACCAGTCAGGATGCTCTCGATGTTGCAGCTGTAGAACCTTTTGAGGATCTGAGGACACATGCCAAATCTTTTCAGTCTCCTAAGGGGGAATAGGTTTTGTCGTGCCCTCTTAACGACTGTCTTGGTGTGTTTGGACCATTCTAGTTTGTTGGTGATGTGGACAACAAGGAACTTGAAGCTCTCAACCTGCTCCACTACACCTCCGTCGATGAGAATGGGGGCGTGCTCGGTCCTCCTTTTCCTGTAGTCCACAATCATCTCCTTTGTCTTGATTACATTGTGGGATAGGTTGTTATTCTGGCACCACCCGGCCAGGTCTCTGACCTCCTCCCTATAGGCTGTTTCGTCATTGTTGGTGATCAGACCTACCACTGTTGTGTCATCTGCAAACTTAATGATGGTGTTGGAGTCATGCCTGGCCATGCAGTCGTGGGTGAACAGGGAGTACAGGAGGGGACTGAGCACACACCCCTGATGGGCCCCAGTGTTGAGGATCAGCATGGCAGATGTGTTGCTCCCTACCCTCACCACCTGGGGACGGCCCATCAGGAAGTCCAGGATCCAGTTGCAGAGGGAGGTGTTTAGTTCCAGGATCCTAAGCTTAGTGATGAGCTTTCAGGGCACTATGGTGTTGAACACTGAGCTGTAGTCAATGAATAGCATTCTCACGTAGGTGTTCCTTTTGTCCAGGTGGGAAAGGGCAGTGTGGAGTGCAATAGAGATTGCATCATCTGTGGATCTGTTTGAGCGGTATGCAAATTAGAGTGGGTCTAGGGTTTCTGGGATAATGGTGTTAGTGTGGGCCATTACCTGCCAAAGCACTTCATGGATTCGGACGTGAGTGCTATGTCCGTAGTCAGGTGACCTTAGCGCTCTTGGGCACAGGGACTATTGTGGTCTGCTTGAAGCATGTTGGTATTACAGACTCAATCAGGGACATATCGAAAATGTCAGTGAAGACACCTGCTAGTTGGTCAGCACATGCCCGGAGCACACGTCCTGGTAATCCGTCTGGCCCAGCGGCCTTGTGAATGTTGACCTGTTTAAATGTCTAACTCACGTCGGCTACGGAGAGCGTGATCACACAGTCGTCTGGAACAGCTGATGCTCTCATGCATGCCTCAGTGTTGCTTGCTTCAAAGTGACCACAGGAGTGATTTAGCTCATCTGGTAGGCTCGTGTCACTGGGCAGCTCGCGGCTGTGCTTCCCTTTGTAGTCCGTAATAGTTTGCAGGCCCAGCTGACTCAGTGCGGTCTTTGTGGTGGTAAATAAACAGCCACTATTTTTTTTAATGAAAACTCTCTTGGCAAATAGTGTGGTCTACAGCTTATCATGAGATACTCTACTTCAGGCGGGCAAAATCTAGAGACTTCATGCACCAGCTGTTGTTTACAAATATACACAGACCGCCCCCTGTGCTGTTCTATCTAGACGGTGCAGCATATATCCCACTAGCTGAATGTTTTCCATGTTGTCATTCAGCCACAATTCGGTGAAACATAAGATATTACGGTTTTTGATGTCCCGTTGGTAGGATATTAGTGATCGTACCTCATCTAATTTATTGTCCAATGATTGTACGTTGGCAAGTAATATTGATGGAAAGGGAGGAATTCCCACTCGCCGTCAGCGGATCCCTACGAGGCTCCCCGCCCTGTGTCCTCTATACCTGCATCTCTTTCTCTTGCCAATGACAGGGATTTTGGCCTTGTCGGGTGTCTGAAGTACATCCTGTGCGTCCTGCTTGTTGAAGAAAAAAATCTTCGCCTAATCCGTGATGAGTGATCGTTGTCCTGATATCCAGAAGCTCTTTTTTAGCTTTCTTCTGGTGCCATCTTACTTTGTGAAAGGACCACTGCCTGCCAGTAGGTTATATGTCAGTATAGTGGACTGACAAGTCCAACAGACAATATTAGTTAACTGTTCTGCCATTTCCCTGAAGTGTTTTTTGACATTCACATTGTGTTTTGTGGAGAGAGCATAAAAAGGCTCCAGTAATATTGGGCCAGAAGTCATTCAAGTCATTCCCATGAGTTCCTGAGTTTGAAGCAGTCTATTCTGTAGAACAGGGCTGTTTGGCTGACCACCAGCAGTAGGGTTAAGTAGCAGAGGTTCCTCTCTAAAAGCCAAAGCTGACAAAGAGTCCCTCTTTCCCACACAGCCCCACACCACCCCACATTGGCCTTCCTTAGACCCCTTGGAGAGAGAGACAAGAGAAATAGAGGGTCTCATATCGTCTGGTCCCTGGTGGGATGTGTAATACGACTTGGGCCTTGTTCTTGTGGGTTTGTGGTCTTACTCACTCTGTCTTTCTCTCTTTCTCTCTTTTTCGCCCTCTCTTCCTCCCTCCCCCTCTCTCTTCCCCTCTCTCCCATTCTCTCTCTTTCTCTCTGCCCCTCTCTCCCATTCTCTCTCTTTCTCTCTCTCCCCCTCTCCCCCTCTCCCCTGCCATAGGCGCTGGTGCTGGTGGGGAGGGAGGAAAGAAGTGGGGTTGAAGGTCGGTCTGAAAGCGGTTGGGCTTTAAAGGCCAGGCTGGGCGCACGGCTCAATCAGCTCTTTGTCTCCTGCTACAGGCCTCTGTGTGTTCAGAGGGGGCCCGGTCCGCCTTACAAAGCCATCACAGTTCTACTGAACAGCTTTAATAGCTAAATACGTTTGTGAATTAAGAGTTTGGAATGCTATTTTTCCAGGCTCCTTTTTTTTCTTCTCCCCCGCGCTCACTCTCAGCAGGCGATTTCTACATCCTTGGTGGTGCTTGACGGGGGATTTCCCCCGATGGAAAAAGTGAGTGGCGATTAGCAGAATGCTCCTCAGAGAGAGAGAGAGGGGGAGAGAGAGGGATGCAGAGAGAGGAAGAGAGAGAGAGAGAGAGAGAGAGAGAGAGAGAGAGAGAGAGAGAGAGAGAGAGAGAGAGAGAGAGAGAGAGAGAGAGAAGAGAGAGAGAGAGAGAGAGAGAGAGAGAGAGAGAGAGAGAGAGAGAGAGAGAGAGAGAGAGAGAAGAGAGAGAGAGAGAGAGAGAGAGAGAGAGAGAGAGAGAGAGAGAGAGAGAGAGAGAGAGAGAGAGAGAGAGAGAGAGAGAGAGAGAAGAGAGAGAGGAGAGAGAGAGAGAGAGAGAGAGAGAGAGAGGAGAGAGAGAGAGAGAGAGAGAGAGAGAGAGAGAGAGAGAGAGAGAGAGAGAGAGAGAGAGAGAGAGAGAGGGGATGCAGAGAGAGGAAGAGAGAGAGAGAGAGAGAGAGGGATGCAGAGAGAGGAAGAGAGAGGGATGCAGAGAGAGAGAGAGAGAGAGAGAGAGAAGAGGGATGCAGAGAGAGGATGCAGAGAGAGGAAGAGAGAGAGAGAGAGAGAGAGAGAGGGAGAGAGAGGGATGCAGAGAGAGGAAGAGAGAGAGAGAGAGAGAGAGAGAGAGAGAGAGGAGAGAGAGAGAGAGAGGGGGATGCAGAGAGAGGAAGAGAGAGAGAGGAGAGAGAGAGAGGGATGCAGAGAGAGGAAGAGAGAGAGAGAGAGAGAGAGAGAGAGAGAGAGGGATGCAGAGAGAGGGATGCAGAGAGAGGAAGAGAGAGAGAGAGAGAGAAGAGAGAGAGAGGGGGAGAGAGAGGGATGCAGAGAGAGGAAGAGAGAGAGAGAGAGAGAGAGAGAGAGGGAGGATGCAGAGAGAGGGATGCAGAGAGAGGAAGAGAGAGCCCTCGTTAGTGTTAAGGGCACAGCCCTACACTGTAACCAAAGAATCATGGGTACTGAGTGCGCTCGCCAGGCCGTAACGTGTCGTCAGAGCGGCAAGCTCAGAGGAGACAGGTCTAATGTCTGTGACTGTGTGCGTGTGTCTGTTCGCTGCAGAGCCAAGCGAGTGCACAGTGAAGTGATTAGATTAGCGACGGGTAAAATGAGGCTTTTTAATCAGCCATTTTGATGTTGCATGTCTTCTGGTACTGTTTTCAAACTGTACAATGTCCTTTAGCCCGCTGACTGACTTTGTGGAACAGCCAACACAGTCGACCATGTCCATGCCACACTGCTGACGCCTGCGCTTCTACACTACATACAGTAGTCAGCCCATTGTGTGGGTTTTTATACCAAATCTTTTCAGTTCACTCTTCAACAAATAAAGGCCTTTCCTCACAAGAAGTGGAAGGCATCTTGGAGGAACCAGGCCAGCTTGTGCCAATGTTCTGTTGTAATTCGAAGGCAGCTTCTCACCACTAGACATAATGACACAGCTGCCTTCCAGCCAGCCTGTCCTGTCACTGGCACAATCACTATCAGAACCCCAGGGCCTCAACACAATAGATGTATGGGGCAGCCTCTGTGTGTGCATGTGCGTGTGCGTACACGTGTGTGTGTGTGTGCATGCGTATGTGTGGCACTCTTAATCCAACTTTTAATCAAACAGCTTTAGGGTTCCTAAAGCGTAATGAATGCATGCTGTCATTGTCAACAGCAACACGTTGTCTAGCAATATGTAATTAGTGATTCCACAGAGAGAAAGGGAGAGGGAGGAAGTGTGCATGTCCGTGTGTTTGGTTGAGGCCCCAGCTCACGGTATGCCCACATAAAACATGACTCGTCAATATAGCCATGGCAAGTAGCAAATGACTGTAAGAAAGAACACAAATATTGACTTCCTTCCCCCAACCAGGACCATACCAGATCGAGGCCATGCAGAACAAAAGCTGGCAGACCCAGGCCAGCTCAACACGGTTGGCAGGGGAGTGAGAATAGGTGCACCCTGAGGGGGGGTCTGCCTGGGCTATTTAAAGGATGTGTATTTGTGAGTCGTATGAGAGAAGATGTCTTAGAACGGAAATAGATATGCAATAAAAATAGACCCTATTATAGATCATGTAATAATAATAAGACAAAAAGGATACGAAGTTGCAAAATGGTTAACCTTCCTTTGCAGACAGCAGTGACAGTAGCCTACAGTATGTCTACGGAAACATGACATTTTTAAAGCTGCATAAATCGACCGTAGAACACCACTATGGATAGTACAGCCTCTATATTATGACCAGCATGCCCTACTTAACTCATAGAGCCAGGTCAGGTTATCTTCGCTAACTCTGTTCTCCATAGGCAGTAGAGCCCATGCTCCAGCCTCTCTGTCCCATCTGGTGTGCTTGACTTTGTGAAGGGAAAGGGAATGTTGAGGCCCACCTCCAGAATCACTCACTTGAGCATTTTTCACTGCAGCCGTTGGCATAGTAATTCTACTGCCTGGGTAGGGCTAGGGCAGGGCTAGGGCAGGGCTGGGGCGGGGCTGGGGCGGGGCTAGGGGCTCCCCTGTTTTTCAGTGTCTAACTCAAACTGTGATGTCACCTTTTCACTGTGAATAAAAGTGTAGCTAGCAAGGCAATGAGTGACCCACCTTGGCTGACAGTGTAATTGTACTTGTGTGAGATCGTCCACACTTATGGCTATGTGTGTGTATTTGTGTGACGAGTGTTGACATCTGTCTGACGTGCACATGTGTGTTATAGACAGAAGGTGTGTTTGTGTGTGTATCAGTGGAGGCTGCTGAGGGGAGGATGGCTCATAATAATGGCTGGAATGCCACCAACCTCCTGTGGTGTGTATATGTGTGGGCGTACGGTATGTGTGCATGTGTACGTCTAACTTGTTCCTGTTGTTCAAGCGTCCTCTATAAGTGGTACAGTTGTCAGTTTTAGTACAGACCACAATTGAGATATGGAAATAGACCCCATCATTTGTACATGGCTCTGAATTTAGCCACAGTTATGTTTGGTGAATTTCTTTCTCCAAACATTGAACCAAAGGCCTCCCTGAGGGACATTTGTCCCAAACATTATTCAAGTTTGATTCTCATTTCATTTTGAATAAGGCAACACCACCAAAGGATAGTCCCATGTAAATGTCGCTTTGTGGACATTATGTTGCTGAAAAATGAGTATAAATGTTCATGCTGTGGTTCCTGTGTGTCTAACTAACCATTGTCTCTCTCTGTGTTCCAGCGTACTACAGAGCTCTGGTGAACTTCACAGACTCCATTGTGTACAGGCCTGACATGGAGGACATCTCCTCACTGTCTTTCCAGGAGATCTCTGACGCGGTGGTGGACACGGTAGGTCTATTCCAGAACCATATATACTATATACCACGGGTATTCAAATCTAACCCTGTGCGGTCCGGACTATTGCTGCTTTTCTGTTCTAGCTGATCATTAATTGCACCCACCTGTTGTCCCAGGTCTAAATCTGTCCCTGTTTATAGGGGAAGAATTAACAACAAAAGCAGTGGAACTGGCTTTGAGGCCCAGATTAGAATTTGAGGACTGTATGCGGTAGGCTTATTCCAGAACATACTGTATACTGTGTACTTTAAGCGGTACGCCTAAACTTCCCTCCCCACAAGGGCTGTAAACTTTACACAGGCCCGGGCAGGATTCTCACACCTTGCATTCCACTGCCACGTCATGTCTGCCACACAACGTTATTGATTGTGGATCAGGCCATATACTGTAGATAATTTGAGTCAATATACTCATGTATAGCCTGTCTTTTTACTGTTGTTTTATTTCTTTACTTACCTATTGTTCACCTAATACCTTTTTTGCACTATTGGTTAGAGCCTGTAAGTAAGCATTTCACTGTAAGGTCTACTACACCTGTTATATTTGGCGCACGCGACAAATAAACCTAGATTTGATTTGTATCATATACTACTCTACATCATATGTTAGAGCACTTGTTAGGAAAGTTGTTCTATTTGTTAAAACATGTTGCCAAAAATGCATCTCTGCTGGTTTGTACCCATCTAAGTATATTTTTTCTCCTTCTACAGTTGGAGTCGGAGTACAACAAGATCCCAGGCATCCAGACTGTTAATGTGGTCCTCATCAAGTGAGATGACTGCTCATCTTCAGCTACTGTTGATGAAACCCCACCAGTCTTACTTTTACTTACTTGACTTATTTTAGCCTGGGTGTAACAAAGGTGGTTTAATGAACCATGCTCACATGATGAGTAACCTTGTCTGAGATCTGAAGACTGCTCCCAGAGCTAATGCTAATGCTTAGGCTTCAGCTTATACTCATCTGGTTGGTCCACCAAACACTGTTGTAAGCTGAGTGTAACTAATCAATGTTCTTACATTAGATAAAAGGATGATATGCCCCAACCCACGTTTATCTAAACCTGGAGCACTGTACCGTTAACGTCACCACGTCCCTCTCTAAAAAAAAACATCTGTTCTGTCCTGGCCTGTGTGTAGGAAGATGCTGAGGCAGGATGGGGTGGATGTGTTTGTAGAGCTTGACGTGGGCTCTGACTACAACAACAATGACAATCAGATCCGCAACGTGCTCTATGGAGTGGTGAAGGAGGGAACCATCGCCTCCTACATTACCTCTGTCCAGGGCTTCCAGTTCAGACGCCTGGGAGAAGGTAAGGACCACAGGGGATAATATATACTCCGCAATGTAAGGACTTTCCAGGATGCTGACATGGCCAAATATACAGCATCCAGATTAGGAAGTCATAAGTGAACAAATAGGTCTGATCTCATAGCTAGGGTAGTCTTTATTTATCATATCTTATTACAATCTTTCAATGAAGGTAGACTAGCCAGCCCAAGGCATCATGCTAGAAAAGGCGATTTTTTGTGTTCACTTTTTCCCCTCTATATGTCTCCCCTTCAATCATACCTATTTCTGTCAATAAACCAATAAAATATGGAAAGAAAGAAAAGAAGGGCTAGGTAATCATAGGTAGTGTCCTGAACTTGTCTCTCTGGTTTCTAGCTCTGCCCCCTGTGAACCCCATGGCTGTGCCAGGTTTGTACTGTACCATGCCGACCTGGGTTCAATGCTATTGGAAATCATTTCAAATACTTTAGCTGGGTTTGACTGAGCTTGCCTGGCGCAATGGAGTCAATAGAATAGTAGCAAAATAGTATTTTAACCCAGGTCTGGAACAATGCCTGCTGCACGGAGACTGCTAGAGCTGCTGTAGAAGTGACATGACTGTTCTGTAGTGTGTGTAGAATGCAGAATGCAGCTATTTGTGGATGGTGATGATGAACAGGATAACAATTAGGTCGTTGAGAATCTGTTAAGAGTTCATGCAGGAATGTTATGCATGTGTGCACCTGAAGCAGAGGTCTGACAACGTTTTGGTTTTGCACTGCCCAAGAGAACTGCATGGCATGAGTTACGTTACAGATATTGCTATTTGCAAAGGGAAAAAAAGTCTTCAGAGTTTCTTCAGAAGGATCTCCATTACATTATGGCCATGTCCCACCTCCGGTACGCTAGCTGTTAGACTGTTAGCCCCAGGCCCCAGAACGACCCGCAGTGACCCAGGATGGTCATTGTAGGCTGGTGAAAGGAGGATGGCTCATAGTAATAACTGGAATGGAATTATGGAATCCCATTCTGATACCATTCCATGTATTCCATTCCAGCCATGACAATGAGCCCATCCTTCGATTTAAAGTGACAGCAGCCTCCACCGAGGAAGGTTGCTTGTATTTGACGTGATTTGAACAGGAAGCGTTGTGTTGTGCATGTCTGACCTTTGAACCCACCCGTCTCTCAGTGGTCCCAGACCTTCGGCCGTGCATGAAGGATGAGCACACGTGTCGTGATGGGGGTTGCATCCCTCTGGAGTACCTGTGTGACAACAGACCTGATTGCAATGACATGAGTGATGAGCTGGATTGTGGTGAGTTACATGGTATGGAATGGATCTGGATCTGTGCTGTGACTAGATGGTTGACTCAAGCATTTAATTGAACATGTCTTTGTAACCTAACGAGAGAGTCAACTCAAATGTTCACTTAAGTTGAATTTTCACTTAGTCTTCTATTGGCATCAATGCATGACAAAGTGACAATGTAAGTGAGGTGGTATTTAGGATTCGCCTCTGGATTTAACAGATCTGTTGGTTTTCAGATAAGATCCGTCCTGTTGCAGTTACCCCCACTCCTCCCACCACCATCCCCATCAAGAAGCCCCCACGCCCCCCTGGTCCCCCAGGGCCCTGCAAAGTGGACCAGGCCACCTGTCAGAATGGGGAGTGTGTCCCCAGAGACTACCTCTGTGACGGAGAGAGAGACTGCTCTGATGGCAGCGATGAGTTCAGATGCGGTAAGCACTTATTGGCAACCACTAATACTTCAAAGTACATACACGCAGGCACGCATGTATATACACACACCAGTGTTTCTGTTAGCCGGTAATAGACGGCTTTTGTCCGATAAAACAAATGAAAAGCCAATAAATAAAATTGTCGCCGGTCAATTGTCCAGGAGAATTTAAAAAATCACATTGCAAAATAATGCATTTTAGCCTATTGATTGATTGAAATAGCTGTCGATTTAGCATGAGAGATGCTGCTACAGATCATCAAACAGCCGTTTGTTGCTGCTGGAGTGAAACATGTGCTTTAATAAGCTCAATCATTGCACAACAATTCTAAAGGCAATCACGTGTAAAAAAACAAAAACATGGTCACAATTTAAAAGAGCCTACTTTTTCTTTTTCTCAACTGGTAAATTGAAGGCATCCAGATAGGCTTCAGCGTGTCACACACCACTTTACATTGAGCTGGAGACAGTATGCATTTTGACTACTAAGTTGTTTGAAACCTGAACGTTTTACTACATATTTGGAGGCATGTCTGACCTAGCCTAGCCTAGCCTAAATCTAACCAAACCTGTAGACCATTATTTTATAAAGACATCCATAGGCCTTTGAAACAAGTAGGCTTTTATAAAGACTTCAATATGCCATTGAAACAAGTAGGCTTTTATAAAGACTTCAATATGCCATCGAAACATGTAGCCTTTTTCTCTCACATTCTATTGGTTTTCAAATCAACTTTCTTTCATTGTCCAGAAGCCAAAATGAACAATCCTAGTCATATTAACAACCCATGCTGGTTGTTGCATCTTTACATTTCCTTCTTTCTACATTTCAAATGGATATTTTCATCTCTGTCATATGAAACCCCTCACAATGGTGTTGTCCGCTAAATGCATTATGGAACGAACATTCACGCTTAGCCTACTGTCTTGTGCATTGCTGAGCTGGTAATGGGAAGAAATAATCCTTTATCAACATTTGAAGCTAAACTTCTGATCGGTTGCATGAGCCTCATTGTTTAAATTGTTTTGGGGGGGATGTAGTCTAGGCCTACTGATTGTATGAATTTGGGATCTATTTCTTTCTCGCAAAGAACGACAAGCTGACCAATAGAATAGGTCAACTTTTCTACCATGGGGGTTAGTAGATTGGCATAGGCTAGTGATTTTGCTGTTCGTTACTAGTCTTGTTGGCTGATGATAAGTAAATGCTGACAGTTATTCTAACATAGAGGCGGCGCCTGGGTTTCAAGTTTGGGGAAGCAAATTTTCACCATAAAAATGCACCATTATGATAAAGCATTCCAT